>NC_065428.1:1518434-1823434 GCF_024362695.1 Pectinophora gossypiella | reverse complement strand
TCTCCACATTTATTCATTTGATGTTGTTTCTTGCAAAATAATTGTTTATCATTTGTGAATAATTGAAGTAATAATAACAGGGTGCGGTAAAAGTAATAATTTATAAACTTTACAAGTGTTTAAAATTTTATGTTTCAAGACATTTCTTAAGAATGTTGAGTGATGTCAGTGACGATTGCTTGACATTGTCTATGAACCACGCAAATTGAGAAGTCGATAATTTGTTATTACTGCCGCCTCTAATATTTGCCGCACGTAATATGGTCCCGTGCTCTATGAGGTAGATCTAACTTCAAAGGTTGTGAAATGTATACGTTACTGCCATTGTTGTGAAATACCTTTTGTTTTGAAATTATACGAGGTTTGTTGAGACGACGCTAAATAGGTAGAGAAAATAAATTATTTTCATTTTAAAATACGTTTTCTTTTTAATTTAAAATACGTTTGAATTTGCACACGATCTCACCTGATGGTAAATGGAGAATTAAAGATGTTGCCTAAGGTAGATGATTACGTAGTAAATGCCTTTGTTTTAGTTTTTATTTTATTTTTTTCAAGCAACTTTCACATTATATTTTTATTCAGTAGTCTCACCGAACAATTGGTTTTGTGTGGTTTTAATTGTAACAGATTTAGTATCTTTAAAAAAAATGATCATTTTTAACCGCCTTCAAAAAAGGAGGTTCTCAATTCGTCTGTATGTATATATTTTTTTATGTATGTTCACCGATATTTCCATCAATTATAGACGGATTTCAATTTTCTTTTCTATTCTACTCTGTTTGGTGGTGTGACGACTTCGCTTATCGGAGGGATTGGCCGGAGAACGCGCAAAAGAGAGGAGTGGCAAAAACAAAAGAAGGTCTTTGCCCAGCAGTGGGATCGAATAGGTTAGATAAGATTAAGAACAGTGAGGGGCGGGTTATTTAATGACTAGTTTTTAAGTTTGTTTTTGTGACGTATTGTTATTTTTCAAGAATTTTATTTTTGATTTTATGTAATAAATAATGATCATTAATAATGAATATAAATTATGTTAATGTCTATTATTGAAAATAAAAGATAAGATTTATTTATTTATTTTACATAATTCTATAACAATATCTGTACAGGTATACCCAACGTGACATTGTAACATAAATGCGATTAAATATTTTATAAAACAAAGTTTAGATAACATCTAGTACCCACTGAAGTAATTTAGATACCGTTCTGTGAATTATTTTGTGAAGATGAGATTCTGTTTGAAAATTGTCACTTATCTTGATGGAAGAAGAATCGAATCAGCAACAATAAAAAGCAATGACAACTAGGATGCCAGAACAGGGAAGTTTTAAACTGAGTCAGAAAGCCAGATAGACTATCTCATAACTGGCAACTAGATAAACAAAAGTTGTAGAGGACAACTCTCTGAAACACTATTACAACTTGGAGACTAGTTCTTAGTGCAATAGCTGTAACGTCAGCTCTCATGATTCACCTGCTTTTAGGATTCCGTGGTGGGTAACGGTGTCAACCTCATTGGTTATAATCACACATCCCCCTAGCATTATCCCATTTTTTCACAGGGTCCGGTTACCTAACCTGAAGATTTGACAGGTCTTTACAGAAACAACTGCCTGTCTGACCAACCCGCGGAGGGAAAACCACCCCAACACAGGTTAGGTCACATACCTCCGAAAATGCATTTCTCGGGAAAGTGGGTTTCCTCAAGATGTTTTCCTTCACCGCTGAGCACGTGATAATCATTTACGATCCAATCATGAATTCGAAAACAAATATCAAAAATTACACAAATACACACACACAAATATTAGGCCTATGCTGGATTCGAACCTGCAACTTCAACGTGACAAGCAAGCGTGCTACCAACCAGTCATTAATTTAAGAGCCACACTCTTGTCGGTGTAGCATTATCCATATTACTTTTTTAGGGAAAAATACGACAGTGGTTTCCCCTCTTGCCTTCCGCCCCGCTGTACTCTGACTGACGCGAGTGGGATGGCGCCCAGAGAAGTCTATATCAAAGCCGTACTAGGACCTGTCCTCCACCACTGAATAGTACTGATAGATACTGCTGCCTTCTGTCAAGTACCAGGTTACAGTTTCTGGGACTTGCCCCTTCCGGATGATTAAAATACTCCATCGAAATTAACGTTCTGGCTGGTTACATTTCATAATTAATCCTTAATTCAAATCATGATAAAATTCGAAATTATCTTTGTCTTCCCTCGTCAATTAGTCTCTTTTCATACTATATTGTGGTATATTTTAAATACAATAATTTTCGGTTCCTGTTGTGAGTTATATGCATTTAAGAAGTCATGTCAAGAACCCAATATCTACTCGTATCTGCAAGTGGTGCCGAATTAATCGACTGAGGCACTAAAAAAAAGTACTTATATCGAAATTGTGGCCAACTGCTGAGCTGGCTGACCCCGATGAAAAAATCCGACAGGAATACATAAATCACAGTGCGAGATAAAATAGAATACCTACGGAATCGCGGCTACAAATCCAGGACACACTTGGCCGGATTGTAAACCCCACATAGGAGAGGTCTTGGCGCAATGTGCAGGAAATCTTTGTAGATCGTTGAACATGTTATTTATTGGCATTATCTTATTGCTCAATGCTGTTGAAAGTAGAATTCCTATATCGATAAGTTGGTCTGGAAAAGGGCTCCGGCTATTAGTGATAATCGTGGGTCTTTGCCGACTCAATAGTAACCCTGACACCAGGTTTGATGAGGTTAGTAATCCACCTCACTACCCACACGATAGAAGAAGATGGGTAGATGACTGGCTTAAAAAGAATGATTATGAAATGAAAATTTATTGCAATAAATGTGGTAAGTATGTCGATGGAAGTAAAGCTTATAGCGCTCAGCACATTTAGTCCTGTTGTGACATACAATAATAACTAAGTACTTACATGAAGTACTGAAAAATATTACAAAAACACTTATCTATATAAAAAAATTAAATGCTAGTATAGAAAAATATGTATACTAGGTTAGGTTAGGTTAGGTGGAGTCACTGTGGTCTTGTGGTGCTTCGGCTTGCTTCTCAAACTGAAAGCGCCGGCCAGACTTGCAGCAATGACTCATTGATTTATGTTGTAGTTTTCACTAACTGCTCACCATCTATCGCGTTGGTCTAACAGAAAGCTCGGTGAAGTGTGAGTACTTAGTTCATCTTGCGATGGATGTACCTCTGACTACCCCGACTGGGATATAGTCGTGAGCTTATGTCTAAATAGACATATCCTATGCCAAATCGTTGCTGTAAAATAATGCAAGCATGAACCTACGTTTATGATCTCAGTCCATCACGGAAACAATAAAATAGTTCACATAGACGGTTATAATGATAACATTTGGCTCCACTCGGCTTTCGTAGACGAAGAAAAGCGACTAACGGATTTCCATAAAGGATTAAGTTTAATAACATAGCGTCACGGCTAATACTGTCTCGATCCAAAAAAAAAACTGGGAAAACAGTTTTATAGCTTAAATGAGATTTAAGTTTTTTGTTTTTTACAGTATCCTGACCATGATTGTAGGTAGGCTGGACTGTCCGTACATGACTCATTGCTCCATGAGTCACTTGTACGAGTACAGGAGCAGTAAATAAATGTCTTATTTTTATTGTGTATGTGTGTGTACTGTGTATCTGTGTAATACTAATATTAGTGGGTAAGAAATCATTGTTACTAGCATCCTGGGTCCATGTTACCCGTAATAAAATTTATTTTATTTATTTTTATTGTATTTATTTAAAATATGTGTTTAAAGTTTTTATTATAATTGGATAGTTTCCTAAGTCAAAGATAAATTATGAAAATCTTAATATTAAATACAGACAGGCCTAAATGTGACAAAAAGGTTTTCTTTTTTTCTATTTAACTTATTTATGAATTTTAATAAAGAAAAATGTAATAATAAGCACGAAATTTTGTCACGTCACACGTTTTTTATAAAATTACTAGCGACCTAAGGAAAAAATTAAATTATTTACGACATCACATTAAAAACGTCAAAAAAATCAATATTTTTCCACTATTTAATGGATGTTATTATACATATAAACCTTCCTCTTGAATCACTCTATCTATTAAAAAAACCGCATCAAAATCCGTTGCGTAGTTTTAAAGATTTAAGCGTACATAGGGACAGAAAAAGCGACTTTATTTTATACTATGTAGTGATTTATATATTCAAAAACATCACCCCTATAAGAGATTATCCTAAATCGGTACGCTCTCTTGCAACTCAATCTATCACAATTAAACTTAAGAAACCTACTCATTATATCAATGCGCACTCCTTTAGGTAAACTCCCAGCCTCTCATTTCTACAGGAAGTCTTAAAACTACCCTCAGTAAGATGGAACCTGGATTGTTTCCAGCATCTACTTGACGCCAGTTATCTACCTACTGCTTCATACTTTCATATATATTTGAGTAACTCAAAGCGGTTCGCCGTCTCATCATCACTAATTTAAGAGCCTCGCTCTTGTCGGTGTAGCATTCTCCATTCTTGTCTAAAAGAGTCATCTTACTTTTTCGGACAATCAGGTGATTCAAGCCTGAATGTCCTGGCCAAACAAAGGACAGTCTCACAAAGTGCCGCAGGCGGAGGGCATGACCCACTCTCGCGGGATCTCAGCTCCGTGGTGTCGTCACTCACCAACAGCTCGCCACAAGCTGGCCTGCGGAGACTGACTGCACTGTTGAATTCACCAAGTTCGCTGATAAATTCACCAGGGGGCGATGGTGTCGTTATATCCCTACGCCTTTATTATTATTTGTATGTCGTTTCCTTATCACGGGACTATGGAGTCCCGGACTTTTGGAAGGCGTGCGGGGGGCCGAAGCCAACACGAAGAGGCCCCTTAAGACAATTTAATCTAAATGTGGTGTGACACCAACCGGCGAATATCCCTATATGCACTATGGGAGTGCACCTGAAGACAATCCCCGGTTTGTGTAAGATTATTGCAGATTATGGGAACAAAGAGACTGGTCTATTGGGTTGAGGGTTAGTAGACCGAGATACTGGGGCTATGGGGGACTATTCTAAAATATAAAAACACTCTACGTTACCATAACTTAACAAAAATGAACAAAAACACTTCCAAATGTAGGTTTTTCACCCCTTTAGCGTAATAACGAGGTTGTCAACATTTTGACACGTCCATTAATATTCATACAAGTGACAAGTCACCCACCACAGATAATAATAATCATAATAATGGCCGCACAGTGAAACAGCAATGTACCGTAAAATGCTGTAACTTCGCCAAGTAAGCGCAATACTATTTCAGTTCAACTAAGATATTTTGAATTCTTACTATTTGGTTATAATGCTAGGTTATTAAGGCAATGGCCCCGATTCCTGGAGACACCGCCTAATTTTATTTTAAGTTATATCCGTCATTTTCATATCCGTCGAAAAGGAAAGGGACGGATGATTCACAGCTCTTAATTTTAGGAAGAATAAGTAAATGAATGTGTCGGGTTATTGACTGATGTAAAATTTTTAGACGGTTGGTTTAGATTTGTGCTTAAAATTGACGTGTGTTCCATAAATTTTATGCTTGTCGATTACCCATCCCTTTCCTTTTCGGCGGATAAGAAAATGACAGATATAACTTAAAATAAAATTAGATGGTATTTACAGGAATTAGCACCAATATGTTGGTACTATACGATAAAATATCTAACCAGCAAAATGAAGTTAACTCAAAAGTTTATTTAAACGAAACACAAAGGTCTTGCAATAAATATTATCCACTAAACTGATTTCGATTACCATTATTCACGTCTTTGTTGTTAGGGGGCGGGCAGAGGGATGGGGGAGGGTACCATGACGGGGTGAAACAAAAACGTTGTACTATCACGCGACGAGGTATGGACAGGGTTGTCAAAAATATAATTTTATTTTGTAAAAAAAAAACGTAATGTTGCTCTATCTTTCGACTTCAATCTATATTTTTTTTTACGAGTGCGGTGTATCACCACAAACTATGGGTCACCTTTTATGCTGTCCTAAGTGCCCTAACACCTGCACTATTAAAGACCTTCACGAAGCCACTGACAATGCCGTAAGCGTGGCCAACTATTGGGCAGCATAAATTTTGTATCGTTCGCCATCGACTCGCAAAGAAGAAGAATCTATAATGTGGCTGCAAATGTTATCTTTTAAGCTATAGAGTATCTTTATTGGTGATAAGTCTCGCAACCATATTTTTTTTTTTATCAAAAACTTTCATCTACCATTTTAGGACTGTAATTAAATTCAAAAATAACATAACATAACAAATACTTTATGACACAAACAGGAAAAAACAAAAAATAATAAAAAAAACTTTCTTCAGTAGGTAACATAGTTACACTTTGATTTAATTTTTTTACATAACGATTGTCTCATAGCCTTATTGCTAATCAGTAATTTCTTCCAGGCAACCATTGCCAAGAAAAAATATATCACAATTTTTTTTTAGCAATATTGTTTCTTTAGACCAAAGGGTCTAAGGGAGAGCAAAGGCTCTTGTTGAGGACTTTTAACCCCCCAGGAGTGGCTGTGGGTTGTATTTAAGATATTTTATGGACAATTTAGTCAAATGATATACTTTTTTCGAAACGTCAAAACAAATTTTCTATAGGATTTGTATGGAAATACTGGTCTGTGACGTCATCATTAAAAGCAGTCAAAAATCGTACTTTTTGTTTCTTCTTAATTCATAATTAATAAAATTAGTAAAAAAGAAAAATGAGATTTGTTTCCGATCATGTTACTGTGGCTTCTATATTTAAATTAGCATTTTATAATTTATCTTCGACCCAGTCAAATACCCTATTAATTATGTATGTATTAATTCTAAATTCCATTAAACCAAACATTGACAACCTCTGATCTAACCGCTGAAATATTCAACCACGTGATTACACGTTTTCATTCAAAATTCAGTCCTATTATCTACAAAAATGAGTTTTGTATCGATTGCCATTCGACTTGTGGCAAGGTTTAATAAAATTTCGACTTTATGCGGATGTGGGAGGGTTGTAATTGGATTGTGTTGAGATAGGTGATTGCCGAGTAGTTTATTGGATTACAAATTAAATGAATCGCTATGGGAGGAACTGACATCCCTTCATGACAGTACAGACTTATAAAAAAAGGTCCAACAGCTTCATATAAATTGATTGCAGATTGCATACATTCGTCTATTTCCCTGAATATTGCAAAGATACGAAAACAGTGTACTAGGGCATCCGTGGTCCAGTGGTTGAGCGTTGTGCTCACGATCCGGAGGTCCCGGGTTCGAATCCCGGTAAGAACAAATCACTTTGTGAACCCTAGTTTGGTTAGGACATTACAGGCTGATCACCTGATTGTCTTAAAGTAAGATGATCCGTGCTTCGGAAGGCACGTTAAGCCGTTGGTCCCGGTTACTACACTTACTGATGTAAGTTAGTAGTCGTTACATGAGCCATGTCAGGGGCCTATGGCGGCTCAATAATAACCCTGACACCAGGGTTGATGGGGTTGGTAATCCACCTCACAACCCACACGATAGAAGAAGATGGGAGGTCTGTGCCTAGCAGTAAGACGTATATTAGTCTGTTTATGGATGTTTGAGAGGAAGGGGTAGACCTAGGATAACATTTATGAAACAAATAAAAGAGAAGGTGCAGGTCGTGTCGCATCGGGAGGTGAAGGTTTTGGTGGGAAGAAGAGAGGAATGGCGGTTACTCCACCGACAAGAGCGCAGCTCTTAAATAGAGAGAGGGAGATGGGTGTATGATCTATGTACAACGTGTTTTTGTACAAAAGATCTCTGCAGGAAGTCCTTTTCAATAGGATGACAAGTAAACTAACTTCGGCACAACGCTAAGGTTCAACCGGAAATTGAATCAAGACCTCCCAGAGAATTGACAAGGAACTTGTATTCACAATCTTCGTAGGAAATATTCTTTCAAGATTTATAAATGTCTGTTACAGCCTTGTTTGAAGAACGCGCGATTTAAATCATAGTGTCACAAGTTCGAATCCAGCCGCGGGCTATATAAATAGGCTGGTTTCCAACTAGTGGCGGCCTCCGTGGTCCAGTGGTTGAGGGTTGTGCTCACGATCCGGAGGTCTCGGGTTCTAATCCCGGTGGGGACATATCACAAAAATCACCTTGTGATCCCTAGTTTGGTTAGGACATTACAGGCTGGTCACCTGATTGTCCGAAAGTAAGACGATCCGTGCTTCGGAAGGCACGTTAAGCCGTTGGTCCCGGTTACTACTTACTGATGTACGAGTAAGTAAGTAGTCGCGTTACATGAGCCATGTCAGGAGCCTTTGGCAGCTCAATAGTAACCCTGACACCAGGGTTGATGAGGTTGGTAATCCACCTCACAACCCACACGATGGGAGGATTGAACATTAAGTGAATTGTTATATTTCCCTTTCTTTACGACTATACTCCATGTTGGTTCGTTTACATACAGTTACGACGGTTGGCGATCTTCCAAATTACTTCGCGATACGTAATTTATTCCTGGAAGAAATTGCTACCTTGGCAATAAGGCCGCATTGTGTTTCTGATGCTTGTCTGTTTCTGTTACGAATATGTTAGTCACGTCCACGATAACTGAAGTCCTTCTTGCAACAGGACTTTCAAAACTAAATTTGGTTTTGCTAGTCACGCCCGCGCCCATGCAAGAGCCCAGGCTAACACTAGCTAAGGGTGTCGCCGTCGACGGCTACGTCTGGGAGGACATCATCATCATCATCATCAACTGAAGTCCACGCCGACTCAATAGGCAATTAGTCTAATCGCGTTTTTCTTGATTAATATACATAAATAACATAAAACATAAACAGCCTATACCTATACGTCTCAATCGACCGGAGGGGGTATGGAGGCGTTTTTACGGCTAATAGCCGGGACCAACAGCTTAACGTGCCCTCCGAAGCACTTAATCATCTTACTTTTTTGGACAATCAGGAGGTGATTCAAGCCTGAAAAGTCCTTACCAAACAAAGGACAGTCTCACAAAGTGATGTCGACAAATATATATACATAAATAAGTTAAAAAGAAAAATGTTTTTCGTTAGTTTTATATGTGTCTTTATTTATTAATCAGAATTTCATATTTTATCCAATTATTCCAATGATTGTCGAATTTGTTTTCGAATTCATGTTTGGATCATAAATTATTATCACGTGCTCGACGGTGAAGGAAAACATTGTGACGAAACCCACATTCCCGAGATATGCATTTTCGGAGGTATGTGTCCTAACCTGTATTGGGCTGGTTTTCACTTTGCGGGTTGAAAGGTCAGACAGGCAGTCGCTTCTGTAGAAAACCGGACCTGTCAAATGTTCAGGTTAGGTAAGCGGACCCTGTGAAAAACGGGACGATGCTAGGGAGATGATGATGATTTAATCATCTTTGTCCGAGGACACTATCCAATAATTTATCATAATTCTGCCCGTCTGTATGTCCCAACCTGTTAGTATTCATAGTGCCGGCGACGGTCGACAGTATTGACGCCACAATCCTCAATATTTTATTCAATTATATGTAAAAACCCCTTTCTTTGTTGTTCGAATGTTCACGGTTACAGAAAAGACAGTTTGAGTGAAGATACTTTCTGCGGTCGATTTGTGAATGGATCATCATCAACATCATTACTAATTTAAGAGCCACGCTCTTGTCGGTGTATCATTCTCCATGCTACTTTTTTAGGGAAAAATAGAGCAGCGGTTTCCCTCTTGCCTTCTACCGCAGTACTCTAGAGTGGGATGGCGCCCAGAGTAGTCTATTACAAAGTCGTACTAGGACTACTGTCCTCCACCTCTGAATAGTAAAAAAAACCCCTGTGAATGGGATGATCGAATAAAAAAGCATTCGACAAGTCAAAATATTTTTTTTGGCATGTCATCAAGATACATAATAAATCATGATTTATACAAAAATACAAAATACTTTATTTGTAGAAATCCAATACACTAATATTGGTGATTGGAGCCTCCTCCATTTATTTATAGATTTGTCGCAAATAGCATTCACTACTTGGCCGGAATTCAATTATTTTTTATTGGACGTACTCTACTGTTGTAAACGTATAAAATAAGCACTCTGGGGACCGCTGGTTCGAACCCTGGTACCGGACTTGCACCAATGAGTTATTTTATCTGAAGTGCAGTTTTTTTCACTAACACAGTTGACTCGACCATTACAGACGGCGATGCGGCTCACCATCTATCACGTTAGTCTAACAGAAAGCTCGGTGAGGTGTGGATACTAAATTCATCTTGCGATGGATATAGTCAATTGCCCAATAGGGATTAGTCGTGATCTTATGTTACAGTGTTAAGATTGAGTTTTTTTAACTTTTATTTTTCTTTAGAGCAACGAGTCTTAGAATAGTATTGTATTTTTAAAACGCGCTATATATTGTTCTATACAGTTACATCGTAACGAAAACTCTGAAAACGACCAAAATTATTCAGACCACGATTCTGAGTTGATATCAAGTGGAATTAACTATCGCAAAAGTATGGAACTGAAAATAATTTTAAAAAAACACTAAAATTTTCATGAATTTTCCGACAGGAAATTCCACTTGATATCGGCTCAGAAGCATGGTCTGAATCATCCACCTTAGTATTCGTTACCATGTCACTAGCATCCTGTATATAACCTAAATCAACATATGAAATAGCAAACGTACCAGTAATTTTCTTATGTAAATTCCTTGGTTTATGCCTTTTTGCACGAAGCAACAAGTGCTTAATAATTCTTTAAGCTTATTGCAATTGGCGTGGCCGAGTGAAATACCTGAATATCGTGAGATAACTAACTCGCTATGAAAAAGAGAACATGCAAAACCACTTCTGTACTTTATTATTGAAATTATTATGAGTCAGTCGGTGGTTGCTCTACTTGAGGTCGGGCGTGGTATGGAGATCGTCTGCCATCATGATGTAGTGTGTACCTCCACACCTGTGTTATATATATATCTGTGTTATAATGTAATATCCCACAGTGCATGGATCCTGGCAGGGTCGCCATGCACTGTGGGACGCCGGAGTTGTGGAGTTAAATAAGAGACGTGTGTCTTCTAAGACGGTCGTTTATTGTCTGTTGTTGGATATGACATTATAACACAGATATATATATATATAACATAGGTGTGGAGGTACACACTACAATGACATCAACCACAGTGTGCTCTGAACAGACTTCAACCATAGAACAACGACTTCCGTGGTCCAGTGGTTGAGCGTTGGGCTCACGATCCGGAAGTCCCGAATTCAATTGCCGGTGGGGACATATCACAGAAAATACTTTGGGATCCCTAGTTTGGTTAGAACATTACAGGCTGATCACTTGATTATCCGAAAGTAAGACGATCCGTGCTTCGGAAGGCACGTTAAGCCGTTGGTCCAGGTTACTACTTACTTAAGTAAGTAGTCGTTACATGAGCCATGTCAGGGGCCTTTGGCGGCTCAATAACCTTGACACCAGGTGTGATGAGGTTGGTAATTCACCTCACAACTCACACGATAGAAGAAGATTATGAACCGAGATATGACAATTCCATGGTCTATCTCTACACTATCGGGAAACAGGTATGGTCTTCTGTATGTATGTATGAGATATAAGATATGCTATTAGGTATGAAGACGCGAAAGAGGTGTGTCAGGATCGAATTCCGTGGCTACTGCCTACCCCGAAAGGAAAAAGGCGTGATCTTACAATTGAACAGCCATATAATTTTACGACGGGGACACATTCAACGTGGTTTTATAGCGGATGAACTCTCAGAGCTTCCCATTTAAATCTGCAGTAAGTCGCGTAAAAATGATTTTTTTTTATTTTTTTTAAATATTTATTTAAAAGAAAATGATTGTACGACGCGATATCAACTTAAGCGCGATAAACGCTTGACAGCGTTATAAAGAATAACGATCGTCATAAAAAAACTTATGGCGAGATAAGCTAAAAATTGGCGCATATCTTTAACCCCTTCTTGGTAAGTGAGCCGTGAAGATTTTTGATGATAGAGCGGGGAAATGGGGCGAGGTTAGGTGAAGAATCGAATAATCAAACGGGATTTGCTGGCCAAAGCTCTTTCTTAGATGAGAATCCCAGTTAGCGAATCGAGTTTATGGAGTCTGTCTGAACTGGATAGGGAGTGAAGAAAAAAATTAAATGGGTTCTGGCATGTGATTCACTAGCAGCTATCCCCAAAGTGGGTGGGAAGCTAGAGGTTCTGTAGAAAAGTCAAAATGGTAAAATTGAAATGGCAAATTGTATTCTTTGTTTTGTCTTTATACCACGACATTCCCGACGACCCGATTACTCTAGCCATAGAAGCAGCCAATCAGCTCGCGACACCAAACACTTCAGGGCCCCGATACCGACCCCGCCGGCGTGGTCGACGATTTCCCTCATTCAGCGCTTATCGCTATCGACCCACTAGGGTCGATTAATTCTTTCAAATATTTTTCCTCTCAGACGACGCCCTGAGCCGAGGTTCGCGCCCAACTGGGCACCCTCAGGCCTGTTGTCTTAAACGTTGTACCGGGTGAGAGCCTTCAGCGCTCCCCATTTGTCCGGCCAAGTAGTTAATGCCATCTGCGGCAAATCTACAATAAGTCACGTCAAAAAAAAAACCACGACATTATTCAAATAAAACAAATACATGCACATAATAAGTATGATGCAGTTGCATATCGTGATTTGAAGGTAGTTACACAATAAAGCTATGTCAGCGGTCTGTACTCAACACTTGTTTAATTCATACTTTTTTATAGAACTTTTATGTACACAACATAAAATAAACATAAAGAGCATTTAGTATACGTCCCACTGCTAGGTACAGGCTTCCCCTCAATCAATCTACTTATTGATGTATGTAGGTAGTCGTTACATTATTACATTGATGGCGATGGTAATCCACCTCACAACCCACACGATAGAAGAAGACTCGACCGTAGGGTGTACGGAGCATAATCAACCTGCGCTGCAGGTTGGTAGTTTTACGGTTAATAGCCGGGATCAACTGCTAAACGTGCCCTCCGAAGCACGGAATCGTCTACAACAAGCAAGCATAAAACAGTCTCACAAAGTGATTTCGACAATGTCCCGATCGGGAATAGAACCCGGACCTCCAGATCGAGAGCCCAGCGGTCTAACCACTACACATCGCGGAGGCTGCCTATGCCTACCGCTTTAGTTTTTTTTATGTTGTTTGATTATTCAAACAAAAATTTGGTGTCAACCTACTTGGTACTCAAACTGTCTGCATTACAACCTACACGCAACCCAGTTAAAAAAAATCGATTCCAACTTATTTATTTACCAGTAGGAAGGCGAGGCCATTACATTATTTGTCAACCACTTAGCCAAGTCTAGGGCTTCTGAGAAAGGCTAGGTTTCCACAGCAGTAGGCTATGCATACAAATTGCTTATAAAGTGAGGTCTATTCGCACGCGCTCATGAATTTCTAATTGCTTATACTGGAAATGGCGTGCAAATCGTTTCAATAATACATAAACTTCCGCCCGAGATCCGTAATGAGGTGGGCAGTGCTATACAACTTGTAGTCACATAATTATACTGCCTTCATCATCATCTCCCTAGCGTTATCCGGTTTTTCACAGGGTCCGCTTACCTAACCTGAAAATTTGACAGGTCGGGTTTTTTGCAGAAGCGACTGCCTGTGTGACCTTCCAACCTGCGAATGGAGATTGATTCAGGGATTGATTCAGACGCCCCTGACATAAAATAACATAAATAGCCTATATACGTCCCACTGCTGGGCACAGGCCTCCCCTCAATCAACCGGAGGGGGTATGGAGCATACTCCACTACGCTGCTCCACTGCGGGTTGGTGGAGGTGTTTTTACGGCTAATAGCCAGGACCAACGGCTTAACGTGCCCTCCGGAGCACGGAATCATCTTACTTTTTCGGACAATCAGGTGATTCAAGCCTGAAAAGTCCTTACAAATAAAGGACAGTCTCACAAAGTGATTTCGACAATGTCCCCATCGGGAATCGAACCTAGACCACGGACATGACTAGCCCCTGACATGACTCTGTCGTAATAATAATATTACAAATGGGTAGAAACATGTCTGTCTGTTACATTAACGCCCAAACTAAAAATTGGTACATCGATAGATCAAACTCAAAGTATTAGTCTACTTACCGCGATAAACAAAATCGGTACTCTTCAATAAAATACCCCAGAAAAATACCCAAATTGTCGACATATGTTATCTACAGATAATCTAAGATTTATAAGCCAAGTGGAAACAAAGACGACGAAATAATACGTTATTTCCTCATTTATATTCATATGTTGAACTAGGGCGGAATATTAATTTCGTTTTTTGGCTACTTTTCCATATTGACTAGTTCCGAAGACGTACACAATATCAATGAAAACGAAATGCTATAACTATTCTTCTTCATGTTCCAGTAAGCAGTTACGTAGATTACACAATTCGCATCAAATAGTAAGCTAAAATAGCGAAAATGCATAAACGAAACTAAAATTTGGACTATAACAGGAATTTAGGAAATTACCCACACTTTTATAATAACGCAACTTTTTTGGAACATTAACTTTTCAAGAAGAAATTTCTTAATACTTTCCCATTGAAATTTTATCATTATTAAGTTTTAATTTCACCTTTAAATAGGATACATTTAAAGGTGAAATTAAAACTTAATAAGAGATTAATACTTAAGAGTCCATAATTTGGGAATGTAATGAAAAGAAATATCAAAGGGCTATTGGCGCCCAAACAGGGACCACGGTTGGCGACGAAAAATGTTCAACTTTGTCTAGTTATGAAAAATCTCATTAAAACTTTTAATGGAACAACACCGTTTTAATACAAAGAGGAATGTTAATGAATGAGAAACTTTGTGAGACTAGGCCCTCTAAGTAGCTTCATGGTTCACGCGCCAACTTCAAATGTGGTTATCATTGTAGAACTAGAAAATTTAATATGTCTTTGGAAAGTTTTAATGACTTGACTCAAAACTTCGATAACAATATGCTGCATCTGATCATCGGACATTTTGAAAGACAGAAGGAAATCTTCTTCTTCTATCGTGTGGATTATGAGTTAAATTACCAACCTCATCGACCCTGGTGTCGGGGTTATTATTGAGCCGCCAAAGACCCCTGACATGGCTCATTTAACGAGTACTTACTTACATCAGTAAGTAGTAACCGGGACCAACTCGCTCGATATCCAATCACTGCGATAAAGTGCATGTATTGTACTTATACTAATTTAAAACGGAGCCGTGGTAGCCCAGTTGGTAGAACGCTTGCCTCTCACTTTGAGGTCGCAGGTTCGAATCCAGCACAGGCCTAAACCAATGATTGTTGAATTTGTTTTCGAATTCATGTTTGGATAATAAATGATTATCACGTGCTCAAAAAGAAAAACTGAACCCTTATAAGATCGCTCATTTAAAGTGACTTGTCGTAGATTTGCCTTAGATGACATTCACTACTTGGCCGAACAAATGGGAAGTGCTGAGGGCTCTAATTGTTTAAAAACTACTGATCAGTTACCCTTTAACCTAACTTTGGCCTAGCTGATCTAGTTACAAAGTTACAAGAAACCTTTTCTTGAACTAACTGTGCTACTTTGTTACTTAGTTGCTCTTTACAAAGTTAAAGATAGAAAGAAAGCATGTTACGGGAAAGTAACTCGAACTTTCACAAGTCGCAATGTTATCCAACGACAAAAATAAAATTACTGTGTTTTAAAAGAATAATTAATACTTATTGAATAAACACATTTTCAGTACTGTTGACCTTATACCGACTGATACATCACTATGCTCATAAACGTCACAACACTAGTTTACGTACTTTGACAGATCTAATTCTTGTAGCCCGTGTTGAGACGATTGTAAAATGTTATCTTATTGAAATATAATCAATAATCGTACTGAACTGGTCGTTCTGTTTAGTAGTACATAGGTAGTGAGAAAAAGAACTTAATTTATTTATTTTTGGACACAGAAAGATAGACATTAAGATGAGCTGTATTTAAATAACGTAAACAACCTATATACGTCTCACTACTGGGCACAGACCTCCCCTCAATCAACCGGAAAAAAAGTCTTTTTAAAAAGTGACTTTCAATAAATGTTTTGTAAATTATTTATTCCTTATCCATCGTATGAGATTTATCGTTCATTTGTCCGTTTTATTCAAATTTGTATGTTCCTGAAACTTTGTAGAGCTATCATAATGTGTGTTTTGTGTACGTAAACAGCCTATATACGTTCCACTGCTTGGCACAGGCCTCCCCTCAAGCAACCGGTGAGGAGGGTATGGACGATGTTCTTACGGCTAATAGCCGGGATCAACCATATAGCCATCATCAAAGTAAAAAGATAGAACAATCCGCTTGGGAACATAATAAACAAAAACTCACCTAATTAATAAATAACTTCATTTTTTACGCGAATTCCGAAAATATGAAAAAGTTAACAAGGAGTCAAACCTTGTAGCATTAGGATTTTAAGCGAAAAGTTTACGTTATTAAACTTTCTGAGATTACATCGTTTCAAGTATATATATTTATATATAAAATACATCAGTAGTATCACAGCACATCACTATACGACATTTATTACATCACTAAACATACTCTTTTTCCCAACAGTACTTATATTTGATTTGGTCAGAAAAAAAGATATCTGTTAACGTCAGGATTGCTTGCTTCGTGTTGAAATTGAATAAAGAATAATAAGTACTAACTAAGTATAGAACGGTAACTCTGCCCCGCACCAATTTGTGTCATGGGCTGACCTCACCCGCTCTGGGTCTTACTTTAGTCTTAAATGGACGTAAGGAGTAAGGGAGATAGCGCGGGGATTGTGTCTCGCTCACACTTACGTGTTAGGCGGCACTCGGTAAGAATACTTGTAATGAAGACTTGTATGGAGTGTCCAGAGTGTGACTAAAGGGGGGTTAAAAAGGCCACGTCAAAGCAATTCGTCTAAGAAAGCAATATCGCTATTTGACATTTGTTTGCATTGCGCACTTACTTTTATATGCGCAAAAGTCAAATTGCAATATTGCTTTGTAATTGCTTCGATGTGGCCATTTTAAACCCCCAAGTAAGACTCAGAGGGGGTGAGGTAAATCTAGCTGGGCACTGAATTGGTGCGGGGCAGAGAGTTACCGTTCTATACGTAGTATTTATTATCCTTTACTCTATGGCAATTCGTAAATGCTGACGCTCCGTCCAAACCGCTACGCCCATGAGAAATTATTTTCTATTTCTTTCTCTACAGGGTATTTTTTTTCTGGCCAAATTATTAATAACACAGGCTAAATAATTGAAGCTGTAGCAGATAACAAGCTCGGACAACTTCGGTACGTATAGCTTTCATATTGACCTTACAATAACATAGTGTTGCCATTTCAATAACCGGTAAAATAATTTATTTCTGAAAACCGGTTATAATAAAAAAACCGGTTCTCTACCGGTACCAAAACGGTATATTATGTATTGGCGGATTTTGTATATAATATGATACGATTGATTTTGGGTACCATTGCCGTATTGTTTTAGATTGGTGGGTTCGTAAAGTACGAAATCTTTCCAGTTAATGTGTAAATTCGAATTATTTTTTAAATTTGTGTAATTTTAACGCTGCTGAGGTCGGTTTTGACCTAATCAGCTCGCTGGAGAGAAGACCAGCCAACATTGAAATGGCAATTCCTTAATACGCTTTTATTTGACGCTTCACTATATTTTACTTATTACAGATTGGCCGTTGAAAATTGGTGATTTTGTCATTTTAATGACCTTTTAAGTTCACAAGGGGAATCCATCTAAAAAAGCAATATTGCTATGTGACATTTGTTGACATTACGCACTTGTTTTTATATGCGCAAATATCTAATAAAAAAAACAATATTGCTTTTGGGATTAATTACTCCGATGTGGCAGTTTTAACCCCCTGTCGTACTTTTTGACACAAACTTACATTATGGGGTTAGTAAACTCTATTTCGAGTGAATTGTAATCAAGTTAGTTTGGTTACAATCTTTAATTGGATTTTTATAAAGTGGCTGAAAGTTACACTGTTCAGGGTGTGCAATTTATTAAAAAAAAAAAAATATGTCAAAGTCACCATGAATCGGCGGCCCGCCTATAGATAGTCTTACATAGTGATATGCATCCACTACAGAGTTTTAACTACTTATTAACATACAGATTGTACACCGAAAGGAGATTGGTTCACGATTTAAAAATTCAAAGGTGAATTTCAGTTTTTTTTTATCAAAGTTCTCATATACGCAATAGCGCAAAATATGTTTCCAAAAACCTAAGCTTCAAACTTACATTTTACTGCTTTACGTTTTGAATACTAGATTTTTGTTTGGTAGATTTTTATCTTGTATCGACTTGAAATTGTGAACCTTCTCCTTTGTACGTGCAACAACTATTATTAAGCATCGATAAAGTAATATTTAATATAAATATCTTCCATGCACATATAAAAAACAATGACTACCACACTCTTTGGTATTAGATGACAAAGTTAGAAAGAGACGAACTATATCGTGTTTGGAACAAACACAGAACAACAGAACACAGCATCAAATAAACACCAACAAAACAAAAAAACGAACAGAAAAAAATATTGGAATATATTTTCTTTATATATGTTCTATTTTTGTAGCTTTTATAATCATGAAATTGGCATGCACCGTTAACGCTAAAGAAAGAGATAGCTAAAGAAGATAATAACGAGTTGGAAAGAGATGTAAAGAGTGTGTTCGTCTGTTTTTATATGTGCAGGGAAGTCGGGGCCAAGACAAGGCATGTTGACAAGTCGTCGGGAAGACGGTTGACTGTTGACATTTACGGTAAGTGCAGTGAAAACAGGGCTTGGAAACCGGTTTTAGTTTTATTCAGTGATAGAGTTCGGTTGCAGCATAGATATTTTACAGTACGCGCCATTAAACCAGTCCGACAGATTCAAATGGAACTTATGAGCAGTTTTCCGGTAGGTATAGCAATTTTAGTTCTTTCAAGAAAAAATGGCGGTCAAAACAGTTTTGGAACTTCATTAAAACAAATTAAAACCGTCCATCTATTTTCACCATTTGCTATAATTTGTTTTTTATTAATAAAAAAACTAAGTTTAAAATTGTTGCTATATTATCGTAAAACTAACTACCTTGAATTTGGAAACGTTAAATGCCATGCCATACAAAGTTTTCTTAAAGCGATGTGAACGGCATCTCTTTATAATGATGGAACTAACTGGAAAACTGCTCATTGACAAGTCATGAAATGTTATACAATCATTCTAGATTTGACAGGTACTGCGATAGCAGCGCCCCCTGGGACGGGACTTGTTTCGTGTCGCGAACTGTATTTTTTTTTTGTAAGTGTTGCATAAATCAGAATTCGATATTACCGGTTTTTTACTCTTAAAACCGGTTTCAAGCTCTAAATTCAAATTTGGTTTTATTTTAATGTAATATTTATGTGCAATAAAGCGTTTTGTTTTTTATTATACTTAAATTGCTTCTTAGAATATTATATGCGATTGCTTTTTCATGAGGTGCTTACAGTAAAAAAATGATATTCTCATTGGTATGGTAGGTATTTTAGTTAATCACATCAGCTAATAATACGTAATTTTGTTATAAGTAAATTATGTGTGTTTATTAAATTGAATAAGTACATGCTGATTCCTGTACACAACATCTAATTTTATTTTAAGTTATACCTGTCATTTTCTCATCCGCCGAAAAGGAAAGGAACGGGTAATCGACAGGCATCACATTTATGGAACACACGTCTGTTTTAGGCACAAATTTAAAACAACCTAAAAATTTTACATTGGCCAAGAACTCGACAGAATTAAGTTGACAGCACACGCCAAACGGTTTGCATACCAGCGAGATAGCTATTTGATTCATCCGTGCTATTCATTCATTTTAAAATTAACAGTTGTCAATCATATGTCCCGTTCCTTTTCGGCGGATTAAAATAAATTAGTATGTGTCTGCAGGAATAAACACTAAAACTCAACCAGTTCATCCCAGTTTTGACAGTGTCATAATCATCTCCCTAGCATTATCCCGTTTTTCACAGGGTACGCTTACCTAACCTGAAGATTTGACAGGTCCGATTTTTTACAGAAGCGACTGCCTGTCTGACCTTCCAACTCGCGAAGGGAAAACCAGCTCAATACAAATTTTACAGTGTACATTCAATTTTCTAATAGGAATTATTAATAGTAGGGATGTAAAGCTATTATCAAGACAGTGAGTGGTAATTACTTCCCTGCGATATAATTACTTGCTTATAATTAATTTACCTGACGATCGATAGCTTTTATTGCTACCATAGTATGTTATGCGCAGGTACCTGTATGCGCGCGACACTATTTAACAATGAGAGACTTTCCAGGCTACGTTCTCAAAAAAAAAAATAGATGGCGCTGTACAGATTTAACGTGATAATCAATTTTTTGCCCAGAGCGGAGACGTAGATAGTATATACTAATCTGTTGGTAAACGTAATGAACATGATTCGTACGATACACGCTTTGCCTACTGTAAGAATCGTAGATATTGTCTCAGAAAAACGTAAACTCAGTAAAAAAATTAAACTTACACTAAAAATTTAATTTTGTCCGGGCAAGTAGTTAATGCCATCTGCGGCAAATCAACAATAAGTCACGACAAAAAAAAATGTAATGCTGGTTATGTAAAAAATTGTTCCTTTTTGAATAACTATTTTTATTATAATTATAATGGAACGGTAAAAAAAAATTGGTAATAAAAGCTAACGACATTTTTTTGTTGGCAAAATGAGGCACAGGTGTTGTAAGTAGATGAACGTACTGGCTGAGGACTAAGGTTTGATTACGGTAAAGGCGTATACACACTTAGTATTAAAACGAACGTCAAGTTCAGTACAATCAGTGATTATATTTCAAGAAATACAGGGTGTTAGTAACACCGTGCCGAATACTGAGGGAGATGATTCAGACCATGATTCTGAGTTAATATCAAATGGAATTTTCCGTCGTCGCGAAATTCATGTTTCTTTTAGTCCTGTATTTATTGAAATACAGGATGTTAGTGACATCACTACTACTACTGAGGGGGGTGATTCAGGTCACGATTCTGAGCTAAGAGACGTAATTATAACAAATTAGTGATTATTAGTGACATCGTACCGAATACTGAGGGGGGTGATTCAGGTCACGATTCTGAGTTAAGAGACGTAATTATAACAAATTAGTGATTATTAGTGACATCGTACCGAATACTGAGGGGGGTGATTCAGGTCACGATTCTGAGTTAAGAGACGTAATTATAACAAATTAGTGATTATTAGTGACATCTTACCGAATACCGAGGGGGGTGATTCAGGTCACGATTCTGAGTTAAGAGACGTAATTATAACAAATTAGTGACATCGTACCGAATACTGAGGGGGGTGATTCAGGTCACGATTCTGAGTTACGCGAAAGACTTCTTACAAACTGAACACAAATAGGGCCTATTACCGTTATGTATGTTCATGTGCTCTTGTAGAAGGGTTCCAGAGCTGAAAAATGAAGCAATAATTTATTAAAATGACAATTAAATGAGGTTAGCTTCACAACCCACACGATAGAAGAAGATGTTATATCATTGTTCATTTTAAATGTAATGGTAGATATAAGTGAGGAAATAAATAAATAAATAAAATTTTCTTTTTTTTGTCGACAGTGTCGGAGGATGTTCAGCCGGTGCAGCGGAGCGCCCCGCTGCTCCAGTCCCCTCAGTACACGGGAGGCAGGCCTCAACCGTACAGTGAGTACTTAGATTAATTTAAATAACATATTTATGTATGACGGTGTGTGAGAACGGGTGTATGTAAAAGAGGGTGTGAGTGAGTGTGTGCGTGTGTGAGAGGGTGTGTGTCGTAGTTTGTGCAAAATAAATATTATTATTATTATGTTCCTACGTCTCGCGTCTCATATTTGTTAAATATCGACGACGATTTCTTCACCTTCTGAAAGGCACATGACGTTACGGATTAAAAAAAATATAATGTGTTTTTTTATTGTTATAATATTCAAGTGTCAGTATCATAACATTATACCACCGCTAAACCCCACAAGAGTTCTATTAAGATATTTACTTATACGCACTACTCCTAAGAAGAATCACAACACTTCAGGATTATTTTTCAACAAAAACACGCTTATAATTAAATTAATATTTGAATTTGGAACATTAACGACAATAGATAATATAATATAACCAACTGAAAAATTACGTTTTTTTTTTTAATTCTAATACTCGGATTTATTCTGATAATTTTTACGAAACATAAACTTGGTGTTTGATGAGAAGTGTAGTGATCTCTTTCTAACAAATGACGGTTCTGAGTGACAGTTAAAGATAGAAATATATGAAAGTGCGCTTCCGTGCCCCAAACTTAAGTATTTTTTTCTTTAACTCACTATCTGGGGTGCTATTCTCAAATGAGATAAATTAATAAAGTGGAAGTGGCTTTTAAAAAATGACATAAGGTCACGAGTAATATGCTTATACTTTAGTACCAGAAGGAGCTGAGGAGCTCGGTGGTGCACCGGTAAACGCGCTCGGTCTGCGATTGTTGAAGTTAAACAACTTTCGCAAAGGCCGGTCATAGGATGGGTGACCACAAAAAAAAAGTTTTCATCTCGAGCTCCTCCGTGCTTCGGAAGGCGCGGTAAGCCGTTGGTCCCTGCATTAGCAGTCGTTAATAACCATCAATCCGCACTGGTCCCGCGTGATGGTTTAAGGCCCGATCTCCCTATCCATCCATAGGGAAGGCCCGTGCCCCAGGAGTGTCTTCTTCTATCGTGTGGGTTGTGAGGTGGATTACCAACCCCATCAACCCTGGTGTCAGGGTTACTATTGAGCCGCCAAAGGCCCCTGACATGGCTCATGTAACGACTATTAACTTGCATCAGTAAGTAGTAACCGGGACCAACGGCTTAACGGCTGGTGATGATGATACTTTAGTACCATGTAACATTTACTTTTATACAAATTGTTTTTTGTTTTTTTTTATGACGTGACTTATAGTAGATTTGTCGGAAATGGCATTGGCAAAGTACTTGGTCGGACAAAATTTAGGCGTATGTCTCGTTAAATGTCAAATATGTTCATGCTTCCGAGTTCTAAAGTGAATACATGACATTGCTCATGGCTGTACAAAAGTGACAGGTATGGTAATGTAAAAGTTATCCAAAATTGTTTGGCACGAGACACGCAATGGATTTACAAATGGAAACTAAACCGATATATTTAACTTTGCGTTCTGAAGCTTTGCCAAATAGCACTTTTAGGCAAGCCTCACAAGTGTATAAAGTACGAAACTTTAATACGTAAACAATAGTTTCAAGTTAAAACAAAAATATCCGAAACTTTCCGTATAAACAGATCTTATCCAAATCCAAGTTTGCTGCACATAACCGTTAAAAAAGTAGTTTTAAAGTTTCAATGGCTGGAGTTTTATAAACACGATAAATATTATGAAGTCTCACCTTGGTAAATGCGCCTGGAATGATCTGGAAGATCTTATTTTACTTAATGTTGTAAATGTTTCATTGCGGTTGTGTCCTACGTTAGAGATAAATTTTAAAATTCTGATTAAAAAATTTATAGCGGAAATCGGACGTCGTTTAAGAGAGAGTGGAGATGACCCCCGTGCCGGATTGTTCTTGGCGCAAAGGTTGTCCATTGCTGTACAGCGAGGAAATGCGGCTAGTGTAATGGGCACCTTCGCGCCCGGATTAGTCAGGGGCGGGCTTTTTGACGAGTGCAGTAAATAGCATTATTTTTGTTAACTATTTATGTAATTCCGTGTTTACATAAGATGTGTATTAATAAATATTGAATGGTTCAATTGTTAGACTAAATCATAAAATATTACAAAATTAAGACAGATTCAAAACTAACGTAAAACTTTTTATTTTTTTCTATTTAACTTATTTATGAATTTTAATCGAGAAAAACGTAATAATTAGCCCGAAATTTTATCACGTTTTTCTATGACGTCACAGTGTGTTTTATTGCAATTTCGTGTTTTGAGGTTTAGTAAAAAGTTCACTACTATATTCCCAATCACACACACACATCACCAGCCCATTAACGTCCCCACTGCAGGGGCACGGGCCTTCCCTATGGATGGAAAGGGAGATCGGGCCTTAAACCACCACGCGGGCCCACTGCGGGTTGGTGGTGGTGGTATATTCCCAATATCTGATTCAATTTTAAATAATGCCTCGAAGGTATAAAAAATGTTTCAATTCATCTAATAAAGCAATATTGCAATTTCACATTTGTGCATATAAAAGTAAGTGCGCAATGACAACAAATGACAAATAGCAATATTGCTTTTCATATGATTCGATTCAATGTGGCCTTCTTCCTGGGTACCACATAAGCACCCTTAGAGTTTCGCATTTGTCCGGCCAAGTAGTAATGCCGTTGTATTCCGAAATTTACCCGGGGGGATCGACTCCTGGTTAGACGATCAGTTTCATCATCATCATCATCAGCCCATTAACGTCCCCACTGTTGGGGCACGGGCTTTCCCTATGGATGGATAGGGAGATCGGGCCTTAAACCATCACGCGGGCCCAGTGCGGATTGATGGTTATTAACGACTGCTAATGCAGCCGGGACCAACGGCTTAACGTGCCTTCCGAAGCACGGACGATCAGTTTATAACATTGTTTTTTTTTAAATACGATAAAAATAATAAAATACATTCTTCTTTTCGGTCCAAATAGAAATTATCGAGTGTTTTAAATAGGTATATTATTACTTTGACTCCAAAATTCACAACCACATAAAAAATATTATACATTTTTCATACATTTTTTTTTCATTATAGGCTGATCACCACATTGTCCGAAAGTAAGATGATCCGTGCTTCGGAAGGCACGTTAAGCCGTTGGTCCCGGTTACTACTTACTGATGCAAGTTAGTAGTCGTTACATGAGCCATGTCAGGGGCCTTTGACGGCTCAATATTAACCCTGACACCAGGGTTGATGGGGTTGGTAATCCACCTCACAACCTACACTATAGAAGAAGAAGATACATTTTATAAAAAAAAAAATATTTTGGCAAAATTATATTACTTACTTCTGAACTTCCAACGTTCAGAATACACCCCCAAAAGCCCGTAACATTAGATCCACACTAACATAGCGTTATGGGCTATCGTTCCGGACAATCCGGACTTAAGTCCTTAACGGACTCAGTTCCGAGTTCCCGGAGTTCCTAGTTTCCGGAGTTTCGAGTTTCCGGACCAACGGATTGGGATCGGTCGAGTGGCAAACATTTAGTGGGGCGGGTATTGGGTTTTAGATTTAATACATATTGGATATGTATAAGTGGAGTTTGCGCCTCTGTATGGCTGGGAATAAAGAAAAAATATAGAATGCGTTTAGTCATTTAGTAATCAATGTTGCCCTCTGAGTAAATTTTCACTGAACCGTGGCCTTTTTTGGTGGGCTGAGGCACCCATATACAGGGTGTTAGTGACATCGTAACGAATACTCACAGGGATGATTCAGACCATGATTCTGAGTTAATATTGAGTGGAATTTTCCGTCGCAAAATTCATGTTATTTTTTTTAGTTTTGTTAAATTATTTTCAATTCTATACTTTTGCGATGGAAAATTCCACTTGATATTAACTCAGAATAATCCGCTGAATTATCCCTCTTGAGTATTCGTTACGATGTCACTTACACCCCATACAAGTACATACAGTAGCCATACAAGTAGGTATGGGTGTTAGTGACACTGTAACGAATACTGAAGGGGATAATTCAGACCATGATTCTGAGTCGATATCAAGTGGAATTTCCTGTCGGAGAAGTCATGAAAATTTTAGAGCTTATTTAAATTATTTTCCGTCCCATACTTTTGTGACGGAAAATTCCACTTGATATCAACTCAGAATCATGGCCTGAATCATCCCTCAAAGTTTTCGTTACGATGTCACTAACACCCTGTATACCTTTATGTTTTCCAACTAAATATTAATGTGTGTATATTTTAATCTTATAAATGTATATGTGTGTTGTAGGTTTTACCTGAATAAACTTTTTTTATTATTATTATTATTAGTTTATTATCATCTCGGCATAGAATAACACAATTCTACTACACTATGTATAGAACGGACACATCCTTGACTTGAGGGCTTTACTCACTGGAGTCGAGCATATCATATTGCCAACAAAATAATACGAAAATAATGACGTCATTCCTCCACTTAACCTCACTGGAGTAAACTCGAGATAAGGTTGGGGCGACGTGTAAGAATAACGATTTTGAGCTGAGTTCCAGGTCTTCCTTAAGATCGCCTGCAGGTCTAACTTGCGCGCCGTGATAAAATATTATCGATCGATTCAATAAATTTTGTCGAAATCGATAAGTTTGTTTTTTTTTCCCTAACATACCCACCACGTGATTGTGTTCGTATTTTGACAGAACGACATGACTTATTTGGGTTCACATATTAACACCAATCGACGTCAGAAAAAAAAATAACACGTTGCGCATGTTAGCCCTGCTTATCCGAGGACAGAGTCGAAGAACGTTCAAGTTATCATCATAAAATACAGGTGTAATAGCTAGCTCTATTTCTTTCTTGCACTTATTGTGAGTGAAGGACGGCACTAGTTTAACGCTATCAACATAACTATCCCCTATAGATATCCCCTTCCAAAAACGTTTCCATTACCACGATACAGAACCAACTTAGGATTACATCAACCCTTATCCAGAGTTTGTGCACACTATAAATCGCGCGAAATCTCTTCAACTAGATATATTTTTCGATTCACAGCGAGCTCTGAAGACCAAACTGACAAGACACTATCTCCATTAAAAATTAGTTAAATTAGTATAGTTTATTTGTTTTTTGTACCAACTAGTGCAATAATATGATATATTAATGTTATTAATAGTGAGATTTTAGATGCTGAGAAGTTAGCCTCAACAGACTAGATGTTGTTTTCTTTTTATGATGAATGTTGTGTTCACTTGTAATTGGCTTACACATAAGTACTGTTTTACTTTGTTTAGTTATGTCCTAACTAAATGTTATAATCCATTAATAAATAAATGAGCTGTCAAACTGAAATTAGGTTAAATTTCCATCCGCCCAAATTACTCTTTAATCAGACTTTGATTCAATTTGTCAAATGAATCAATTCAACTCGGTCCTAAAGTATTATATTTAAAGTGCATCCTTTAGCAAAGCAGTGGTGCGCTGTTTAGCACGTCGTTTCGTGTCGGAAACTGTCAAGAGTACTCCAAACTCCGGCGCATTCGGTCGTAGTTCGCGCGCCCTCGAACCACATACAAGTTTTAAGCACTGATTCTAAACGGTACGACGGTACTATTATATGACTGCTGCTACCCTGGACAGGACACAATACAAAATATCTCGTTTTACACAGATACTACACATCGACGTTACCGTACGTACAGTCATGAGCAATATAATGTACCCACTTTAGGACTCTGTCGCACTAACATATTTGACATTTAGTGAGACTTACAGTTTAATTTGTCAAAAAAGTTAATGTGACATGGTACCAAAGTGTATACATATTAATGCTCATGACCGTACCTCTAGTGTATATTATGTTATATGTGAATACTTCTAGTGCGTTCCCATCCGTGGTTTCCACTTGTAGTAGGTACTGAAATTATGTAATTTTAATATTCCTCTTTATTAAAATTAGCACTTCTTTGTAAAATATCTGAAGCGCTTGAAGTTTTCACTTTGTAAAAGTTTTAAGATAGCTAAAGTTCCATTTCTCATTGTGTTCATTGCATTTTTATTTTGTCGGTCTCTGGTATGGTATAGCTGTGAAAATGGCGGGGTGAGAAGGTAGATAGAAAAAACTTAAGGTTGAGGGCCGTGGTAGCCCAGTTGGAAGTAGGCGTGACTCTCACTGTGAGGTCGGCGGTTCGAATCTCAACACGGGCCTAAACCAATTATTTTTCAATCACTAATTTATTGTCGGTGTAGCATTCTCCATGCTACTTTTTAAGGAAAATAGAGCAGTGGTTTCTCTCTTGCCCTCTGACGCCCAGAGTAGTCTATTGTTTTTTAGAATTTGTTTTCGAATTCATGTTTGGATCTCAAATGTATATCACGTGCTCAGCTGTGAAGGAAAACATCGTGAGGAAACCTACATTCCCGAGAAATACATTTTCCGGAGGCATGTGACTTGTGACTTAACCTGTATTGGGCTGGTTTTCCCTTCGCGGGCTGGAAGGTCAGACAGGCAGTCGCTTCTGTAAAAAACCGGACCTGTAAAATCTTCGGGTTAGGTAAGCGGACCCTGTTAAAAAAACGGGAATTTTCGTAAAGTAGTAGTGTCTAGAAATGTAGGTTTAAGGGTGTTTTGATTTTTTTGACCTAAAAACCCCCGACTTAACCCAATTATTATGTAACGAAATATTATAATAGATTTAAAAATACTATCTAAAAAGCGTTGATATCTCGAGAAATCGGTAATAGATATACTTAAGTACTTAAACAATGAATATGGATTGATGCTAGGTAGATAATAAGTCACGTCAAAAGAAGGAGTACCGCTCATGTGCCCGCCGATTTAAAAGCCTCCCGCCAAGTACTGAACCCGCATAATTTTATTATAAGCTGTAAATTTTTAAACTGTGAAACGTCTGCAATGAAATATGTATGACCGGCAATATCCACTTTATTTCCATTTAGAATACTGTGAATTATTGAATGTATTTCCTGCCGTACGATTAAATTATCGATACGAGGGCTGGATGGAAAAAATATTATGTAACTGTTGAATACAGACTGTAATGAATGTTTTTTCGTATACAGGGTGTTAGTGATATCGTAACGGGGGGATGATTCAGACCGTAGTCGTTACATGAGTCATGTCAGGGGCCTTTGGCGGCTCAATAGTAACCCTGACACCAATCCACACGATAGAAGAAGAAGTAGTTCTTGTACTATTGTATTCTGTGTGCTAGGGATAATTATACAGGGTGAAAGTGACATCATAACGAAAACTTTGAGGGATGATTGAGACCATGATTCTGAGTTGATAAAAAAATTAAAAAAAACTAAAAAGCATTAAAGCATTTATTGTACTTACCAAAAGTAAAAACATAATTGATTGGACAAAACTTAATAAATAATTTAACAACACAAAAAACTAAAAAAAAAAACATTTTTTGCGACGAAAAATTCCACTTGATATTAACTCAAAATCATGACCTGATACCCTTCACTATTCGTTACTATGTCACTGACATCCCGTACTTATGTCGACACCTCTCATCCCCCTCCGGCTGATTGAGGGGAGGCCTGCGCCCAGCAGTGGGACGTATATAGGCTGTTTATGTATTTATTCAAAATCATGATCTGATACCCTTCACTATTCGTTACTATGTCACTGACACCCCGTACTTACGTCAATACCTCTCATCCAAACATGTCATCCATTTGAATGGTAAAAGTCACATTTGTAAAGATAGAAATAGAAAGAAACCACGGTATTTGACTGGTCTTTTCATAGAGGCTCGGCTCACAGGCTGGCGGCAGGAGTAACTGAAAATACAGCCTGAAACTGGGACGGCAGGGGTGTCAGTTGTGCTTGAAAATGTTTAAAAAATAAACTGTCAAGAACGTGCGAACATTATGATAATAATTAATTACGTGTTGGCTTCGCCTCCACGCCCGCCTTCCAAAAGCCCGGGACTCCATAGGTCCGGAATTTGGAAATGACATACAAATTATTAAACGTTATATTAATCTGGGCTGGACTTGCGTCAGAAGTACTGCGGGGCGGAAGGGAAGAGGGAAACCACTGCCCTATGTTTCCCTAAAAAAGTAGCACGGGAATGCTACACCGACAAGTGCGTCGCTCTTAAATTAGTGATGACGATAATTATTATTAATAATTAGTTATTCAGACATTGGAAGTTAAACCCGTCATTTTCTTATCCGCCGAAAAGGAAAGGGACGGATGATTGTCAACAAGTTAATTTTAAAAGGAATGAATAACCCGTGCGAATAAAATAGGCATCTCCCTGGTATGCAATCCGTTTTACGTGGTGTCTACTTAAGTCTGTCGGATTAAGAATAAGAATAAAATAAATTTATTGCCATTAACAATTACATTATTATTGGCCGATGTAAAATTTTTAGACAGTTGTTTTAGATTTCTGCTTAAAATTGACGTGTATTCCATACATTTTATGCCTGTCGATTATCAATGAACTCAGAATCGTAGGCTCAATTATCTCTCTAAGTTTTGGTTACGATCTTGCTAATACACTGTATGCCGTTTAATATATTTTTTTCTTACTAACTTTTATGAAAAACTAAACTTTCACACAAAACCATCCACATATTTCCATTTTCCGTTCGTTTGGCCCACCGCTTAAATGTATGATGGAATCGCGGATAAAATAAAAATAAAACAGCAGCATGGTAACCCTGCAGGTGTGGTGTTGCCAGCTCTAAATAATTTATAAATTCCACGCGAGCGGAACGACGGTGAATTCATACCGGAGGCATAGATGTAGAGGGATGGATAGGCTGAATGTGAGGTTAAAAGCATTCTCTTACTTCGCTTTCTATGATAACATAAGCTCACGACCAGGAACCAATTTCAAGAAAGTGATTTCAAACTTTTGCTCGCGAGTGTATATACACTAAAGCTAAGCTGCAAAAGTCCAATCAATTTCTTGCAAAGTAAGTAATAAATTAACTGGTTCCACTTAAGACCTCCTGGTTACATGTCGTTTCTGTAATAGACCAAAAACACCTACAAAAAACATAAATTTTATAATTAAGACAAGTAATGGTTCTTAATTAATTTCACCACTGTTTACAAATAATTCGCTGGGCTCACCGACTGAACTTTTGCTCTTTGATTGTACATACATCACAAGATGAACGAAGTACCCACAAGTCGTGACTCTAAATACTTGAAAGAAACTTTGTTACCTTCTTTCTTTCAAACGATGTGTTTTTTGCTTGACAGTCCAGTTATCAAAATAAATATCTATGGCCTGTGGTCGGATACTGAATTTAGGGTCACTTGTAGGTGGATGAATGTGAATCAAATTTTTAACATTTGTGTTTGTGGCCTTGCGAGCTGAGATTTCTGAGCAGTACATATATATATACATAAACTGACGCCTATTTCCCGCCGGGGTAAGCAGAGACTATGGAATTCCGTTTGCTTCGACCCTGACACACTTCTCTAAGAATAAGAAGTAATACTACGCAGCGATCGAGCTACGAGGTTCTAGAGACGGATGAGATGATCGTAATGTAGACGATTCCGAGTCTATGTTACCTACTGAATAAATATATTTTTGAATTTGCTTCTCACTGCTAGGCACAGGCTTCCCCTCAATCAATTGAAGGCGCTATGGACAATACCTACTCCATCACGCTGAACCAATGCGGAATCACGAAACAGTCTTCGGACTTATAATATTTGAGCTTAATTTTTTTTTATTCGCCTTTTGACGCTCTGTCTCACAACGTGTTAAATTATGTATATGTTTGAGTATTAAATCAGGTTACTTTTCAGTTCCACTGTTTTTTCTACTTTTTCTTTAAAGCAGAAGAAGTTGATGATAAAGTTGCTGAACGCGTTCTAAGTTATTTTTAAATACGGCCTAGTTGGTCGTTTTTTAAAATGTCTGTCAGTTTTGTTCAATATAAAAGCTTAAGATGACCAATGAGGCCGTCGTTAACACTTATATTTTTACTCCCACTGCTGCAGAAATGTTAGAAAGTAATATTTATACATTGTTTTAAGTTTACGCGGTTATTATCATAATTAAAACACACAATGTCGTAAAAACCGACAGAGGGATTGTGTCCTCTAACATGATGGACTAATGTTATGGGCGATAGGCTGATCCCTTATCACCATAAGGTTCATCATATCCATCTTTGGACTTCGTATCAACAGTGGCTGCAAGTTGTCTTTGATTACTTGTGGCTCTGCCCACCCCATTAGGGATTACGGGCGTGAGTTTATGTATGTATGTAAAACACACAATAACGGGTTCTTACCGCGTCCAAAGCAGGGATATGAGACTCCCAATATTTCGACACTGTTGCAAGTGCCATGAGGACACGAGGAAGAACGTGAGGACACAGTGAGTGCGGTTTGTCGTAGTGAGTCTGGTGCGAGTTCAGATGGTTCCGAACATTCCGACATCAAATACATAAACAAGCGGCAAAGAAAGAGGGTAGACAGTATGTCTGCCCGTAGAAAATTATGGATCTACCTACTCTACTCCAATCTCATCAGTCATCCCGTGATCACTTGCACTGTCTGCCCGTAGAAAATTATGGATCTACCTACTCCACTCCAATCTCATCAGTCATCCCGTGATCAATGGCACTTGCAACGGTGTCGAAATATCGAGAGTATCATATCCCTGCTTTGAACGCGGTAAAAACCCGTTATTATGTGTTTTAGTAATATTTATTTTTAACATAAGTATAAGAAGTAATATTCTGACAAGTCTAGTACAAAATTAACATTAAACTTGTACTGAAAATGGGCAATAAAGCGCATGTGACGTCACACGACTTCATGTCACAATAAACATTCCAAGTTACGATCTCAAAATGGCTGCCATTGCAGTTTGACAGCTTTATATTCGTTTTGGGGTTCCTTTAGAAAGTCCTTTTGGTTCGATCTGCACCTGGACTATACAATACAATACAAATACACTTTATTGCACCAAAATAAAAAGAAATAATTTAATTCCAAAAAAGACTATTTAACTAAGGATATGACAAACCACCGACGGACTATCCACCGATTATAATTTTTTTCTTTGAAACCTTGACGTTGGCAGAATCATCAGGACCCCGATACCGACCCCGCCGGCGTGGTCGACGATTTCCCTCAACCAGCGCTTATCGCTATTGACCCACCAGGGTCGATTAATTCTTTCAAATATTTTTGCTCTCAGACGACGCCCTGAGTCGAGGTTCGCGCCCAACTGGGCACCCTCAGGCCTGTTGTCTTAAACGTTGTACCGGGTGAGAGCCTTCAGCGCTCCCCATTTGTCCGGCCAAGTAGTTAATGCCATCTGCGGCAAATCTACAATAAGTCACGTCAAAAAAAATCAGAATCATCGTTTCGGAACGATGCAGCCGTAAATAGAAAAAAAGTTGAAGTATAATGTCGTTTTAAATCTTTATTTGGGGGTTGGGGGGTTAAAAAGGCCACTTAAAGCAAATTCACCTAAAAAGCAATATTGCGATTTGACATTTTCGTATATAAAAGTAAGTCGGCAATGTCAAAATTGTCAAATAGGTAACATTGATTTGTAAGTGAATTGCTTCAATGCGGCCTTTTCGATTCGAACCCGCGACCTCAAAGTGAGAGGCAAGCGTTCTACCAACTGTGTTACCACGGCTCGTTAACATAACAGACTAGCAATGTACCTAGCGAAATAGTTTTTCATCTTACGCTCAAGTGATGGTAGCGAAACGGCTAAGCCCTAGTGCTTGGCTTTGCTCATCTTTGCCAGATTCAACTTTATAACGTAAAGTTAAAAGTCTACTTTATTTACATTTTGTGCCAGGATTTTCACTTATTTATTTTCAAGATTGTTTAAGGAGCACGTCATGTACAGAACCCAACCGCACCGCTTAATCAAAGGTATACTGATGGCAACATTTATAAAACGGCGTTGCACGTTCATGCTTCAATGTTGCCAGCGCAAATGAAAAATAATAAAAAGAAAACAAGCTTTTCATCGCACCGCCGCACCGACGCTACGTTTTTAAATTTCATGGACATATTTTATTTTTTTGCGCTCGCAACACCTGCGACGTTTAAAAAAAAACGTTGGCGAGTGAAAAAATATAAACTGTTTCGAAGCAAAGCGGAATAGAGACTGTTGTTTTTCGATTCATGAATATTTTTATGTTTGATGTTTAAATTGAGAGTCATATACTTACTGGCTTTTATGAATAGGTACACTTGTTTTATCAGTACGGTAATGCAGGATTGAACGGGCAAGTCACAGGGACTGTAACATGAAACCTGACAGAGGGCAGCAGTAACTGTCAGTACTTTTCAGAGACGGAGAGTATGGCTTTGAAATAGACTGCTCTGTGCGCCATCCCACCCGCGTCTGATAGAGTACTGCGGGGCGGAGAGCAAGAGGGAAACCACTGCCATATTTTTCCCTAAAAAATAGGATGGAGAATGATACACCGACAAGAGCGTGGCTCTTAAATTCGTGATGAGACTGGGTTTTATGAATACAGTTGATAAATAACTCAATAGATAGATAGGTAGATAAAATACTTTATTGAGCACAATGGACACAAAATACAGAGATAAGGACAGCATATACAAGTAAATATTTGCTTAAAAGTTGTCCCAAACACGAGCATTGTATTGATTTTGGGTAAATAAATATTTTTTGATTTTTTTTTTATATACAGAAAAGCACAACAGGCGGCCTTATTGCTCATGCAGCAATTTCTTCCAGGCAACCTTTGGGTACAGGAAAGTTTTGTACAAGTATAATAATAGCGGGTTAGTGCATTCTAACAAAATAAATAATTAAAAGAACAACCTACATTAAATAAGAACATTTAACTACATATTTATATTATACATAAATATATAAAATTAATATAATATACAATATACAATACATATGACATATACGATACATTATGACTTCTTTGTCTTTTACACTTTTATTATTATTAATGTTTTATAAATCACCGTGTTTTTTGTATTGTTTAAATTAACTATGAAAATATTAAATATGCATCCATTTTTGATGCTAAGAAGGAAGTTCCTCTCTTTGTCTATGACAATACCTTTTTTATAGTAACCAAAACCATAGACATTTTTGTTCGTGATCCGAACACACTTAACCTGTAAACATCCGATAGTATTTTCCTATATCCATTAACGAACGTCGTTGATTGGGCTATCCTGAGCCAAGATAATTGTTTAAAAGCATACGATGTCCCGATATAATTGCTTGAAAGCTCGATAATTATATTACTAGGAAAAATATCAGTTCTCGTCCCATCTAACGTGGACTTTCCATGTTGGTATACGATGAATACAGAATACATATACGGGTGTCAGTGACACCGTTTGATACCGGGACGGAGATTGTCTGAAAGTAAGATGATCCGTGCTTCGGAAGGCACGTTAAGCCGTTGGTCCCGGTTACTACTTGCTGATGTAAGTGTGTAGTCGTCACATGAGCCATGTCAGGGGCCTTTATCGGCTCAATAGTAACCCTGACACCAGGGTTGATGGGGTTGGTACTCCACCTCACAACCCACACGATAGAAGAAGAGTGACACCGTCCAAATACTGAGGGGAATGATTCAACTCATGATTCTGAGTTAATATAAAGTGGAATTTTCTGTCTTAAAAGTTTTTTTTTATTTATTTTTTTTACTACGAATGCGAATTGTATACTTTTGCTTAATATCAACTCAGAATCATGATTCGAATCATTCCTCGAAAGTTTTCGTTACGGTGTTACTAACACCCTATACATGTCAATTGAATAGTTTCCTAGGTCAAAGATGAATTATGAAATTCTGATTACTTATTAAATACAGATCTAAAGGTGACAAAAACATTTCCTTATGAATTTTAATAAGGAAATATGTAATAATAAATGCGACATTTTGTCACGTTTTTCTATGACGAAACAGGTTGCTTTTTCATACAAATATAGTAAATTCGTGTTTTGACGTTTAGTAAAAAGTAACTGATTTGACTAGTTGGAAAGTATCCTATTACATTGTACATAGCATATACAAATTAGTAATTTACCATGGATGTCAAGTGCGATGAATTGAAAGCCCGACCACCTGCGGCATTCAATTATACTTATTGAAATGGTGTGCTCACATGCCCGCTATGTGCGAGGATCTTTCCCAACAAGATTGGTTATATGTATAAGCCACACGCGAGCACATGAACGTCGGAGTTGAAGCTGTCGCCGTAGCCGATATCGGCTGGATCACATCATCATAATTATAATCATAAAGGATGAAACACAGAGTCGCTTTAAAGCGAAAATCAAAGCGCCTTCGAATCATATTCGAATATGATTTTTGTTAACAAAACCTCGCGGAACACAAGCGCTGCCGGTCGACTAACGTCGTGAGTGCAATAGAAGTAAATTCTGTAAATCTTTATTTAAGAATAAGAATAAACGTCTTATGCAAAATATATCTTAGCTATAAGTTAATTGTATTTTGAAACATATTAATTTTAAACGAACTCCACTCTCGCGGACAAACCGAGCAATTGGTTTTGTGGGGTTTTTATTGTATCTATACTTTTTGTGTCCTTATTAAAAATAAACATTTTACTCACCTATTTCGTTTTATACCAGGCGTAGCGTAGCTTATACACAAATGTAAACATAGAAAGATATAAGTATAGATATGCTAGCTCTAAGAACTTTTATAAGTATACAGTTAGTCTGTCAGTAAACGCCTTATTGACGGTATACAAAAGTTCTTAGCCCTAAGCTACATAAGTGCTACACAGGTAAAAAAAGTGTGTCATTAATTAATAGTCATGCGTTATTCTGACCGTAATCGTAATTTTTGATAGTCGTGCATATATTTATAATCACACGTTTATCGAGAATTTTCCATTTATTGATAACTAAGTGCTTACTGCCAGTCACGCGTTTATTGACAGTCATGCATTTATTGACAACCACGCGTTTATTGGCAGTCACGTGTTTATTGACGGCCAAGACAAGTGTTTACTGATGAAAGTAATGTTTCTGATGTTGACGAGTTTCCCCGTCGCCAGATGCGAGTGCCACACACACGAGGTCTTGCAGTGAGGAGTCTTGCGGGCAGCACAGTCAACATTCTAGCGAGCAAGGACAGAACGGTGGGTACCAGAGTGGTTTAGGGCAACTGTAATATGGAAGAACAAGAGAGAAAGACTTAAAAACCCTGCTGAGTGACGCACTTTTAAGTTGGTTAAGGTTATCATCGCCAAACAAATTAACATAAACAGCCTATATGCGTCACACTGCTGAGCATACTGGAATACTAGAATTTTGGGTTAGTAGCCCGAGGTCGACTGTCTAACGTCCCTTCTGAAGCACAATCAGGTGTTCAAGCCTGCAATGTCCTTACCAAACAAAGGACAGTTTCTTTAAGCGATTTCGACAATGTCCCCATCGGGAATCGAACCCGTACCATCGTGATACCTATCCATTGCTAAGTACGCTTCATACCCCCTCCAGTTGACAGAGGGGAAACTTGTGGCCAGTTGTGGGACATTGCTAGGCTGTTGATCTGTGTATTGCATAAAAAAAAATGAAAGTTTGGCGGCGAATAACCACTATAACTTTGACCAGTCCCAAGCCTTATATACAGAATTATTGATAGATTGATTGATTGATAAATTGATTGATACCTGACGTCATCATAGTCGCATGTGATTGGTTGATCGATGCTAATGTTGTGCTGATATACTAATACCTACTCTATTTACTAGTGGCGGCCCTAGCAAAATATTTAGATGGGGCGAGGCCTCAAAGCGGCACCCCTCAGCCCCTGAAAATAGTTAGTTTACGGCCAGGGTGGACCAGTCTTGGTTGACTTTGTCCCCCCCCCCCCCCCTACTTTGGCGCCCGGTGCGGTCGCACCCCTTGCACCGCCATAGGGCCGCCACTGCTGTGTACAATGTTGTATGAAATGAATATCCTATAATATAGGGTTGATCAGGTCGATCATTGACCTCATAGCCCACACGATTGAAGAATATTATATGTCTATTTCTTATGTTGAAAATAAAATCCGAAATAGAATACTTGTCATCTTTCGATACTAAGAGACTTCTAAATAAGCTTTTAAAAACTGTTTATTACACAATGTTATAATCTAGATGTCCCGGATTCGGTTTCGGCGGGGACACATAACAAAATTCACTTTGTGATCCCTTGTTTGGTTAGGACATTTCAGGCTGATCACCCGATTGGCCGAAAGTAAAATGAACCGTGCTTTGGAGGGCACGTTAAACAGTTGACCCCGGCGCGTCAATGGTAACCCTGACAGATTATTATTTTTTTTTTATTTTTTTTTATTTATTTTTTTGTCGGTCATTGACCTAGTAATCCACACGAGAAAATAAAAATACAATGTTACAATAATAATATAATAACAATATAACATTCTGTCTGTAACAATAACTTGTTATATTTCGCTGCATGGTCTCGTATTTTGTAGCATGACTGCAGTACTGCTGTTTGATACACCTACCTCTAGTTTTAGTGCGAGAGACTTAGTGTTAACCGTTTAGTGTGTAAAGTTTTAGTGTACTAACTATTTAAGTGTACAAAGTTACTATGTTACACACACCGCGATAGTGGAAGTGATGGAATGGTTAACTACATTCGGTTCGGTTATACATTGATTAGAACATTAACCAAATTGGAGATGTCCTTAGAAAGGTTCAGTACGATGTACTCTGTACCGGCGTGCGTGTGTGAAACGATTGATGAATGTGGAGGAAGCAAGAGAAGTGTGTCAGGATCGAAGCACATGGAATTCCATTGTATCTACTTACCCCGATGGGAAATAGACAACTAACAGACTGTTTATGTCCAATTTAATACACGATGAGAGTTTTTTTTTTTAATTTTCATCCATTGCATGGGCATTATAGGCGGCGATACGGCTCACCACCTATCACGTTGGTGTAACAGAAAACTCAGTGAGGTGTGCGTACTTAGTTCATCTTGCCATGGATGTACCTCTGACTACCCCAATTGAGATATAGTCATGAGTTATTTTAAAGAGTACAAGTAACTACAGAAAATAATTATTAACAAATTAAAATTAGGTACGCATTTTAAACATTAATAAAATGCACAAGAAATATAGGTATTATATTAGAAGTTATAACTTATATGAAACTCTAAAGACTATTTGAGGCGAACCGGGTCACAGTGACTTTGTTTTGTCTATAAGATAGATTAAAAAAAACAAATTTGGACGTTTCATAAAAATAATAGTAACCATTCCATGATTTCCACATCTGTGGTCACATCTTACAGTTAATATCTTCATCCAGATTTTACTATTCTCAACATTGTAACTATACCTCAGATTGAACTCAAGCTAAGTACTAACTGCAGCTTAACGGCATTAAATTAAGCTTGACTTTTAAAGCCGTTTTACTGTTCGACTCCTCATATTAAGTTTAAAGTACATATCGTCACCTTGAAGCACGTAAGCGTCTTATTGAAAATCACACTCGGATATGATTTTTGTTAACGAAACCTCGCAATAGAGAGCTTCTTTCAATCCAGGTAAGAATTTATGGTTTTAATTTTTACATGGATTGAAGTTAATTGAAAGAATTCGGGGTATTAATTCACATTAGAGTATGATTTTTTCAAAATGGCGCTGAAATGTTTTTCCATATAAAGCAACGGTACATAGTTTTAAAGTAGGGCAGTTTCGGATATTTGTTTCAAAAATAGCACAATGATCAATCACCACTAATTTCAAGGATCATTGTTTAGTATCGTTCTATTTTTAAAGTCTTCTTGGCGCACTAGTGCACATGTCGTCCTACCGAATCGCATCGCGAATGTTAACCAATCAAAAGCGCGCAAAAAATTCATAGAAATCGGTTGAGCCATTTTCGAGTTTTTCGAGATACCTGAAATCTTTGGAGGTGATAAACATAACTCTAATGTATATTTCTTCGTAACATACTTTAGATAAATATTTATATTTTATATATTGTTTACATTATCAAGTGATTACACACATACTGTACAACAAATATAATACAATAAACATTTTTTTACACAAAATAACAGACTTTCATTTATTACCTGACATTTCCAGCATGGATGTATTGTTGTATTAACCCTTTACACTTCGGAAATTAAAAAAGCACGTGTAAATAGATGTGCATTACAAAAAAAAATGTTGCTTTATAGAAAACCACGTTTAGCCTTTTTGAAAAATCACAATTTGATGTGTTTTTTTGTCAAATAAACCTCGCAATAGATAAGCTAATTTAAATCCAGATAAAAAAATGTAGTCTCAATTTTTACCTAGAATGAAAGGCCTCATCGAAGCAATTCATCTAAAAAAAATAAAATAATAAATAAAATAAAAATAAAAATGTTTTTATTAAAGGTAAAAACCCAATAATTACATAAAAGCAATATTGCTACCTATTTGTCATTTTTTTGCATTGCGCACTTACTTTCATATGCGCAAATGTCAAATTGCAGTATTGCTTTTTTAGATGAATTGCTGCGATGTGGTCTTTTTAACCGCATTAATTATAACATAATCTTTATTTCATTTAATTAATTTCATTGTAGGTAAAAATTGAGACTACAATTTTTTATCTGGATTGCTTTATCTATTGCGATGTTTAGTTGCCAAAAAAAAACATCAGAATGTGATTTTTGGAAAAGGCGTTTACGTGGTTTTTACTATAAGGCAATGATGTATACATTGGTTTGTGATATTGTGAGAGATTAGTAGGCAAAATTAAAGGCATTTGGCAAGATAATATAAGTGCAATTTTCACTAACACCCATTATAGATAGCGATACGGCCTATCACTTTGGTCTAATAGAAAGCTCGGTGAAGTGTGGGTGCTTAGGTCACCTTACGATGGGTGTGCCTGTGACTGCCTCAATTGGGATGCCCTGAGCTTATGAACCTTTTACCTACCTAACCTGATATGACAGGTCCGATTTTTACAAAAGCTTCTGCGAAGGTAATACCAGTCCAATACAGGTTAGGTCACATACCTCCGAAACGCATTTATCGGGTGGATTTCCTCGCGATGTTTTCCTTTACCGGTGAGCACGTAATGATTTATGATCCAAACATAAATTCGAAAATCATTGGATTAAGCTCGTGCTGGGGTTCCTGCGTCCTCGCAGAAGAATGAAGCGTTCTTGTAACTGGACTACCATGGCTCTTAAAAAACTCACCCCGTTTATAAAGTCCGAGAATAATGAATAATTTATTTTATCATTTATTTACAGATATGGACTTCGGCAGCGGAGGACCACCGCCTCCAGGGATGATGAAGGATAGACACGGGCCGCCCCCGCCACATCACCCGGTAAACATTTTATTCAAAATTCAAATTCAAAAATATTCAGTACTTGACAAAGTTACACTTTGAATCGTCATTTTTTTACATAACTAACGTCTCATCCGCCTGAAACTACTGCAGCTTCTCACAACCTGTATAGCCGGGGAATCGAATCTGCTAGAAAAACTTCGGCACAGGACCCTAGACGTTTTTTCTTAAAAAAAAAATACTACACGCATACACGCTTTCCTTTCAAACTCAAACATATGTTTATTCTTTAGGTAACATTGTTTTACTTGTATATAAGTAAATATGGTTTTTGGCATACCATTTCACTATCACTGTGCTCGTATGGTACACTGTTTTGCTTCTCAAACGGCTAGCGCCGGCTCGAACCCCGGATTTGCACCAATGAGTTATTAATTTACCTTAAGTGCAGTTTTCACTAACACCGATGGCTCGACCATTATATACGGCGATACCTTACCACCTATCACGTTGGTCTAACAGAAAGCTCGACGAGGTGTGGGTACATAGTTCATCTTGCAATGGATGTTGACAAATTGTAGTAGCTGTAAAAAAAATACAACACGCGCGAAACTGATTTCTTTAAGGCGTACTTTTTTATTATTTTTTATTCATTTATTTAAAAAAATACGAAGCCTTTAGCCAAAAAATCATTCATAAAAAGTCTTTATTAGCCATTATAGGCCTAATGAGGCCTTAATTTTATAATGGATCAAAGCCAATTTTGGATAAGTAGGGCAAAGGCCGAATTAATGAATGTAATTATAATTACGAAAAAAAGCCGGCCGCGCAGCTCTCAGGAAAAAAATCGTGTGTCAAACAGTGACGATTCCGGGAAAGTTCCCGTTGTAAACACTCCTTAATAGAAAGGACACTGGCTGTTTTTTTGTTTTTTTTTTTCCAATTGTTCGTTCTTGTACTCTCGTCTCATCTGCCTTAAGTTTAAGTAAGTAATAAAAGTCTTTTTCTATTTTTCTTTTTTTTTTCGGAACGACACATCGCTCTTCGTAACGATTTTCGTGTATTAGTAATTCAATTCTCAATTATTAAATGGGCGTTCGGAAAAGACTATGACAACATAACGTAAGCTCAGGACTACATCCCAATTGGGGTAGTCTGAGGTACATCCAACGCAAGATGAACTAAGTACCCACGCGTCACCGAGCTTTCTGTTTGAGCCGTATCCCCGTCTATAGTGGTGGAGCCAATGGTGTTGAGTGAAATCAGCACTTAAAATAAATTTGATAGTTGGTGCCAGTCGAACCGGCGTTCGAAGCACTCCGGTGTACCACAGGACAGTGCTTTCTAGGAAATATAATAGATTGTGAGGTGGATTACCAACCTCATCAACCCTGGTGTCAGGGTTATTATCGACCCGCCAAAGGTCCCTGACATGGCTCATGTAACGACTACTTACTCACATCAGTAAGTAGTAACCGGGACCAACGGCTTAACGTGCCTTCCGAAGCACGAATCATCTTAATTTTTGGACAATCAGGTGATCAGCCTGTAATTTCCTAACCAAACTAGGGACCACGAAGTGATTTTCGTGATATGTCCCCACCGGGATTCGAACCCGGGACCTCCGGATCGCGAGCCCAACGCTCAACCACTGGACCACGGAGGCCGTTTGTTATTCAATGTGTATTATACTCGCTCCTTGTTCGAGAGGCTTTACCGTGTAGTCTACGTCTTATGCTCCAGCATCGTCACAAGAACCGTAAACCCTCTCGAACAAGGAGCAACGTATAATTGAGATAGAACTTCACTTACAGGTAAGTTCGTTTAATCTCATAATTGTACATTTGCAGCGTGACGGCCGCGGCTACGGGCCAGAGGGCTACGGGGGCGAAGGCTTCGTGCCTCCGCCGCCCATGCACCACCCGCCCATGCCGCCCCAGAACCAGGTGAGCCTCACCTGCTGGCGCCCCTCATCTTCTTGTCTAACAATACAAATACAATTATACTTTTATTTTGACGTGACTTATTGTAGATTTGCCGCAGATGGCATTAACTACTCGGCCGGAGAAATGGGGAGCGCTGAAGGCTCTCACCCGGTACAACGTTTAAGACGACAACAGGCCTGAGAGACTTTATTGTACCAAAATAAAAGGAAATATTTACGAAATACTCTTAACTAGGTACATGGCAGCTTTATCGCTTAAAGCGATGTCTAAACTTTGAAGGACGATTCAGACCAGGCAAACACTAAAATGTTCAATTTTCCGTCTAGAAATTCCAGATGATATCAACTCAGAATCATAGTCTGAATCATCCCTCTCAGTATTCGTTACGGTGTAACTAATACCCATACTACTTGTATGACTACCTGTACGTACTTGTAAGTGGAGTAGACCCCTTGGACAAGTAGTTTATGCTATCTGCGGCAAATCTACATATACAATAAGTATACATATACAATTTTGGTCAATCTCGTTCATATGTATAATAACTTAAATACAACTTAAGACGTGCTAAAGCGGCACATAAATAAGTGCGGCATTGAGCCATGTCAGTGAGAAAAGCGAACCACTAAACGTCCGGAATGGAGAGCTTTGGTTCACACCAAAGTTCATGAATTTGAACATCGACGGCGTTTAGAGCTTGACGCCAAGCGCGATGAATTGAAAGCTCGACCGCCTACGGCAATATAAATTATACATATTTAAATGGTGTGCTCACATGCCCGCTATGTGTGAGGATCTTTACCAATAAGATTGGCTATAAAATCCACATGCAAGCACATGAACGTCGGAGTTGAAGCAGTCGCCGTAGCTGAAATCGGCTGGATCACATCATCATCATCAACTTAAATAAGCAAACTAACATATTAAATGATGACGTTTCCAGGGCGGCCCACCCCAGCAGGGCGCTGTGATGATGGTCTACGGTCTGGACCCGCAGACAGCCAACGCGGACCGGCTCTTCAACCTGTGCTGCCTCTACGGAAACGTTGTCAGAGTGAGTTGCACGCGTTATTTATTATTATTATTGTATGTCTTTTTCATATCTCGGGCCTATGGAGGCCCGGACTTTTGGAAGGCGTGCGTGGGGCCGAAGCCAACACGTAGAGGCCCCTTAAGACAGTTTAATCTAAATGTGGTGTGACACCAACCGGCGATTATCCCTGTATGCACTATGGGAGTGCACCCAAAGACAATCCCCGGTTCGTGTAGGACTATTGCAGATTATGGGAACAAAGGGAACTGGGCTATTGGGTTGGGGGTTAGTGGACCGGGATACTGGAGCTATGGGGGACTATGGCGCCTGCTCGACCAATGTTATTATTATTATTATTATAAGTCAATAGACACGCCAAAGAATAAAGTGTGGATCTAGATATCGTCCAAGAGCCTACTTCGGCGTGGCTTTAAAGTGTGTTGATCCTAGCTCGGTTACAATAGATGGCGTAAGTGTAGCCAAGCCATTCGGTGATCGAAATTATTATATTTGTCATACATAAAGTAAGGTAAATGAGCTATACACTTGTAAGCCACCACTTCAATACACTTGTGAGCGTTCACTGAGTAATGAGTGCATGATTTCGCCAACAAACTGTCTTTCAGTTTGGCGAATGTTTTTAAAATTGTAAACGGTACTTATATTGTTATTAAATAAATAAATAAAAAAAAACTTGAAGCTCTAGAAAAACCTACAATCAATAAAAAAGATATTATAAATCCTTTCTATTTTCTTTAAGTTTACTCTGGATCTAAAGTCAACTTCCTACTTAAATGTTATTTTTATTACAATTAAAAACTACATATAAAAAAATATTTTTTACAAAAAGAGGGTGTATCTATCCTTACACCCTTCAGGGTGTTAGGACTCTCGATATATACGTTTCGGCGACAATGGATGGCGTATGTGAAGCCACACCATTTAAATTATTATTTTTGTTCTGGATAAACTAAGCTAAATGAATTACGCCTGTAAACCTCCACTTGATAGTATAAAGAACCGACAAAAAATAAAAAATATTATAAACTCTTCCTATTTTTACCGACTTCAAAAAAGGAGGAGGTTCTCAATTCGGCCGTATATTTTTTTTTCTTGCTATTGTGACTTTTGGAACATCTATTTGATTTAATGGAAGAATTATGTATGAAATAATTCCATTTTTCCGTCACACAGAGTACTGCGGGCGGAAGGCAAGAGGGAAAATACTATTTTTCCCTAAAAAGTAACATGGAGAATGCTACACCGACAAGAGCGTGGCTCTGGAATTAGTGATGTGAATTCAATTTTCGTTTTTGTATAGGTAATTAATAGGAACTAGATGGGTCCCTGCTCCCAAGTTAAAGAAGAAGTATAAATACTAACATTGAAAATAAGAGAAGTTTGAATATAATGATTACAATTTGCCATTTTCATTATTTCTCTCTCTTTATTAGGGAGCTGCGCTCTTGTCGGTGGAGTAATCGCCATTCCTCTCTTCTTCCCGCCAAATCCTTCACCTCCTGATACGACACGACCTGCACTTTCTCTTTTGTTTCATAAATGTTCTCCTAGGTCTACCCTTTCATTATTTGACCTTGTGAAATAGGGTAGTTTCCAACTCGTCAAAATACTCAAAACGTGATGATATGTCGGACTTATTATTACGTTTTTCTTTATTAAAATTCATAAGTTACTTAAATGGAAAAAGCCACGACGAAGCCTGTGGTGGATGCCTAGTCTTTTTTTTAAATTCTTTGCTAAACCGTATTTTATGAAATAAATATATGTTTAATGGAAAAAAGAAAATGTTTTTCGTTAGTTTTAGATCTGTCTTTATTTAGTAATCAGAATTTCATAATTTCTCTTGTACCTAGTAGACGATAACGCGACCCAATTGGCCGCAATGTAATCTTGCCTCTCCCCATCCTATTAAGAATTTCAGGTGTGTATTTATGTATAAGCAATTCCAACAAATATTTTCTACACATACCTACGTACGAACAAGAATAAACTCGAATGGCTTAACGAAATTCCCGTAATCGAATTGTTGAAGTAGAATTAAGTTAAATAAGGTCGGGACTTCGGTGCCCGGGGGAAGAGTTGAGATGTCGAATCATGAAAAAGCCCCTCACAATCTAAGATTATTTGATAGGGGTAAATAAATTGTGAAAGATATTAAGGGCTCTTTTCAAACTTTTACTTCATTTTATATACTTTATTGCACTTAACAACTAGTTACTTACATCACAAACATGCAATGGTCGTTAACAAGGGAGGACTCATCTCTAGGGGAGATCTCTTCCAGCCAACCTAGATGTAGTATAAGAATAGCTGCGGGAGAATAAAAAGAGGTGCAATATATGAAATACATTATAATAATTATATCAGTTAGTCAATCAGTACATGGGTTTCTAGCTATATATTTATACAAAAAATAATAACTATTTTTGTCATTGGAGATGGCAGAGTATCTGTCTATATTAATAATAATAATAAAATTAATATTTTTATACATAACATAAACTGCCTATATACGTCCCACTGCTGGGCACAGGCCTCCCCCCAATCAACCGGAGGGGGTATGGAGCACCACGCTGCTCCACTGGTGGTTGGTGGAGGTGTTTTTACGGCTAATAGCCGGGACCAACGGCTTAACGTGCCCTCCGAAGCACGGAATTAACTTACTTTTTCGGACAATCAGGTGATTCAAGCCTGAAAAGTCCTTACCAAACAAAGGACAGTCTCACAGAGTGATTTCGACAATGTCCCCATCGGGAATCGAACCCGGACCTCCAGATCGTGAGCCTGACGCTCTAACCACTAGACAACGGAGGCTGTTATATACAGAATATTTTTATAATTTATAATAATAAAATTGTAAAAAAAAACTGTCTATATTATAGAGCAACACGGGAGGGAGTATCCATACGCACACGTTCCCCTCTGCGAACCTATGTTGCTCTATGGTCTATAATATATATTCTATGGTCTATCATATAGACTCTATATGAACGGTTGTCACTGTAATGTAATGGGGCTGAGTCCTCAGCGATCCCCATTCGTCTAGATAAGGCGGCGTTCAGGGATACGCGGGGCGACACGCGGCGCTTCAAGCTTTTACATTTTACGTACGCGTCAGATTCGAACCCGGGACCACCGGACCGTGAGCCCAACGCTCAACTATTGGACCACGGAGGCCGTTATTTATGATTCAAAATAAAAGTCACATACAGTGGTTCAGAGCGTGAGCCGGAATTCCATACGACACTACGATGTCTTGTCACCCGTTCTCTGAACAGGACAATCGCGGAATCACCCTAAACCTGGAACATTTCTCATCCCCAGATAAAGTTCTTGAAGACGAAAGAAGGCACGGCGATGGTGCAGATGGGCGACGGGGTGTCAGTTGAACGCTGCGTACAGAACCTGAACAACGTTACTGTTGGAGACTACACATTGACATTGGCGTAAGTAACATAACATTACATAACATAAGAAAGAAAGAAAGAAACATTTATTTTTCCGGACACCACAGACACAGACAGACAAGTACATTACATTTAACACAGGACAGTACACAGTAATAAGTACACAGAAAAAATAATCCAAAACAAAAAGAAAAACAAACCAAAAAACAATAATAATAAAACTAAGTAAGTAACAAACACAACACACAGTAAGTAACATTACATAACTATACATAACATTACATAACATTCTATATTCATATTATAAAATACTAGAATGTTGGGTTTATTTTGGCACATTTTGTTGGTCTAATAGTCATTTTCTGAGTTATTGTAAACTTAATAATTATTTACCACTAATAGCATTTACGCGTCCATCCGTTACTCACTAACATAATTTTAATTTAAGGTATATTGTATTTCTCTAGTTAAGTGAATTGTATTATTTTGGAGAAATAAATTTCTTAAACCGTAATTTGTTTGTTAGTGAAAAATACATTTTAAAAATAATATTTTGGTACAAATCTTTGTCCCAGCACACTTAGTGAACATAACCTAAGATTATTACTTTGATTACAGGTTCTCAAAGCAAGCGTACCTATCGGAGGTGATGAACCCGTACCCTCTCCCGGACAAGAGTCCCTCATTCAAGGACTATGTCGGCAACAAGAACAATCGCTTCCTCACGCCAGCCTCCATACACAAGAACAGAATACAACCGCCCTCTAAGGTCAGTCCTTTACTTGCTTATTCTTCTTCTTATCGCGTGGGTTATGAGGTGGATTACCAACCTCATTGCTTATTGTAAATCTTGGTTCAGATTTCTAGACACAATAGACACCAATCAAATCACTTACTTTTTACTAAATGTCAAAACACGAAATTATTTAAATTATTAATTTGTATTGAAAAAGCACACTGTGACGTCATAGAAAAACGTGATAAAATGTCAGACTCATTATGATTTTAAAACTTATTTTTGTAATTCCAGGTGCTCCACTTCTTCAACACGCCACCAGACGTATCTGACGACCAACTGCTGCAGGTGTTCAAAGACTACGGAGTCGCGCCGCCGCACACCATCTCCAAGTTTCCACTTAAGAGTGAGAGGTGAGCGCTGAGTGCTAGTTGTCTGTAGTTGTCCACTGGGTTTATGAAGTTGCAACTGGATCTCACGGTTACTACTGTTTTTATTGGGAATTATTTTGGACTCTAAGCTAAAAGGCAATTAAACCCGCAGATCCTGTCCATCTGGGACTAATTTCACATTATCATTATCCCGTTTTTCACAGGGTCCGCTTACCTAACCTGAAGATTTGACGGGACCGGTTTTTTACAGAAGCGACTGCCTGACCTTCCAACCCGCGAAGGGAAAATCAGCCCAATACAGTTTAGGTGACATACCTCCGAAAATGCATTTCTCGGGAATGTGGGTTTCCTCACGATGTTTTCCTTCACCGCTGAGCACGTGATAATCATTTATGGTTTAGGCATGTGCTAGATTCGAACCTGCGACCTCAAAGTGAGAGGCATGTGTTCTACCAACTGGGCTACCACGGCTCTCCACGGTTCACGACACATTCAATCGTGTAAATATTGTGTATTATTATTCCAGGTCGTCGTCGGGCCTAATGGAGTTCCAGAACATATCGCAGTCCGTGATGGCAATCATGGCTTGTAACCACGCTACCATCCAGCACCCAGGTGGGTTTAGTATTTATTAGTTATTATATCAGATTAGATTTTGACCAATACAGGCTACTTTACGACGAGATTTGGTTAATTCAGGATCAGATTTGGTCAGTTTAGGATCAGATTTGGTCGGTTTAGGATCAGATTTGGTCAGTTTAGGATCAGATTTGATCGGTTTAAGATCAAATTTGGTCATTTTAGGATCAGATTTGGTACATTTATAACCTATTTGGGCGAGTTACGATCAGATTAGTTATATACTGGATTAGTTCATATATTAGGTAATTTTTGAATAGAAAAATCAATCACTCATTATTACGCCGACATTTTCCAGGTGCAAAATTCCCCTTCGTAATGAAGCTGTGTTTCTCGTCGTCGCGGCAAATTGGGCAAGGGAAGGGCCAGAATCCGTCGAAACGGGATCAGAACCAGGAACCGAACCGGCAAGGACAGAACAACGGGATGGCTATAGAACACGAATACTAGTAAGAACAATTGATATAACATTAGGTTATAAAAAACAACGTGTAAAAATTCAATGAAGCAAAGTGTTTAAAAAGACATGTTAATTGTGTTTTAGGGACGACGGACCAATGTTAAGTCGATTCGGAAAGTTTTTTAAAACGGCAGTGTTGCCAGGTTTCGTTTAAGCCAAAGAGTTAATGTTACCAGCATGGAATTTTTAATCGTTAAAATAGAATGTTTAATTTGTTTCTGTTGTTTGTTGATTGTAAATTTTGTAGTGGCGTCTTGAGCCGATGGTTATGTTCTGCACAAAAGTAGTTTAATTTAGTGACGTTTATGAATCCAGTTTGTTGTAAGGTTTGGTTTTAAAGTTCATATTTTATTATTGTAAATTTTTATTGAGTATTTAATATTAAAACGATTCGCGCAGTATTTAAAAATGCCGGCCTAAAGTTATTACTTCTTAAAATATAAATTTTAGATACACACCTATGGCTATAAACATGTAATTGGCTATAACAAATCTTCGAAGTATATTTTTTCGAAAAACCAGCATTTTCTCCCGCGTTGAAAAAGATTGAATTTTTTTAAAGTTGATAAATTATGACTGAAAATCTTCTTCTAAACGATTTTAATGGATTTTAACGTAAAGTAAAAATATTTATCTATTTTGACTTTTCACAGTAGGGACCATAGAAAAAATAATGGCGTCTCTATATTTTCTTGGTATTTTACTCTCCTGTTCTTATATTTTTTCCTTCGTTGTCCATACGTTTAAAGATTTTGTGTGTTATTAAAATGGCGCACTTTTTCCGCCATTTGCATTATTACTAATTATTTTTTATTACACCTACTTATTATAATAATAATATTATTGAACTGTTTCAATGCATTTTTGGGATTTTTATTAATCCTTACTAGCTTTTGCCAACATTATTTGTCAATTATTATTTTTTCAAAATGCTAAGTATCAAGCCAAATATAGAGATGATGCATTTTATATAATATACCTTCTTCGTTGTTTTAACGAAATACTATCTATTCTTATACGAAAGGACTGTACACCAATTTTTTAAATTAAATAAGTTTCAAAATCTTTTCTATCTTTAAAAAAAAATGTGAACTATCTTTTTGACACTAGAGCATTTGACAAAAATTTTTGAGTGTAACGCTAAAAGGACGCCATATTGTAAAAATATAAAAATATACCGTTGCGCTTTCGTTCCTTCTCTCTTATCTAAGCCAAATATTAAGCCAAAGTTATAAAAAGATGTTAGATTTTAAATATATATGTAAACAATTATACATATAGATGGATTACTGTACATAAAATGCAGTTGATATTACAATTAATTTGCGCCAATAGTTGTTAAAAAGTACAATCAAGTACTCAAGTGTCACGTTTAAAAATAACTATAAAAATTAAAAACTGCAATGTTGTGTATAACGGTGAAAAATTTTATCGGCATAGTGTAATGGACTTTTAAAAAATAGGTTTTTAATTGTAATAAAAGGAATGACATATCTTTGTGTGCAACATCGTGAAGTCAGAATGTCAATTTTAATAATCCGCTAAATATGGGCCTGTAGATAATTGTAGGTATTAAGGTTTATTCAACTGTGGGGTTGAATTTGCAATAAGTGAATACTTTTTAGTGTGGCATCATCGTAAAATACATGCGATTTTCGTTTCACAATTTATCGATTAACTTTTGAACAACAGTCGATTTTTAAAACATGTCAATGTAAAATTGTAGGATAAATTATTGCTTATTATTTTATGCCACATTTTGAAGTGTTTAGAAAATACCCACGTAATTATTGAAGTACAGTCGTGCACAACTGTCATAATAATATATTTTATGAGGATCACCGCAATATTATGCTTTCTATTTTAGATTTGTACTTAAAATGCTGAGCTAGGTGTAAATTGTAGAATAAATTTAGAATTAATAAAGTTGTTCTCGACTGTACATATATGCTTGTCCTGTTGAATATGTCAATTTCTATATTTTATTTCATAGGACGTGTGTATGTTTGTGCGTATGATATTAATGATATATATGAAAGTACGTTTCGCTTAGAAATTACATATCACGATGACAAATAATTGAAATTAAATTCTAAAAAATACATGTAAAAATACACTTCGTACATGTCTTTTTCACATAGAGAACATACCCACTTAGACTTTGCTCAAAATCTTTCAGTTTCTATATTTTTGTTTATTTTTATTTCACATTTATTTTACATTAAACATAAAAACTTATACATTTGGCAGAGATCCGGCCTAAAAAGATATCTATCATAATAATATAAGTACCCACGCTATTACACATTTCAGACATTTTTCAACTACCCCCATTATTATTTTCTTTCTTAGGTCGGAACTTGAAGCTACAAGAAGCGATGCCAAAATTTGAAATTAGAGTTACATACTTCCTAAAAATATTGTTTTTCTCAACTCATATACTATTTTATTGTTTAGAAAGTAATAAAGTCTAAAATCTTACACTTGCCATACACTGACACTTTGTAAGAAAATTTTAAAAATCCTCTGCTGTGCATCTTGTAATTATATAACAAAATGTCTAATATTAGATGTAAGATGGCGGCAGCCATTTGGTGCGCTATAAAATCAAAATGGCGAATATGGATACAAATATTGGCATCGGCTTCTTAAGAAAAAAGGCAACGTAAACATGCAAACTCACATTTTCAATTTGCTTCTAGTTAACGGAGATGCGGCGAGCACACACACTCACACATATCAAGACCGACGGCAACACACATATACACAGGCACACGACAACGAGTGCGGGGGGACGGGATTGCCATTGTAGGGAAATAAACGAAAAATTTACCACTGCAAAAAAAAAACAGAAACATATTTCCGAGATCTCAAAATTTACATTTCGAAAAAATCAATAACTTAACTTTTTTGAATGATTGAAATTTAGAGGCGGTAAATTTTTCACGATGGCAATAACTTGAATAATTCCTTTATTTTTACAATTTTGTGATCTAGATCACTCTTTATAAAGACATTAACAGATAGTTTTTAGTTGTAAACTTAGACACAGTAACAAAAAAATTCATGTTATTAAACACATTACTACAATTCCATTATTTTCTTTTGTTTTTTATTTTATTTTATGTGGAGCGATGCTCCGGATGCATACACCATGCATTTCATTTTATAAACTATCTTAGGTATTGGTTAAGATTATTCCCATATAATTTGAATAATATTTAGAATTAGTCTATGTATTATTACCAGTGCCATTTTCAAACTCTTTGGTGTAAATTTTTTTGACTTTCATTTTTGACATCTAATTTAAATAAAGACGATTTAGGAGTGTTGAGGATGGTACTGATTTTAACGTTTTTTTGTAACGAATAAATAGATAAAATGATATTAGTTTGTGAGTTTGTTTAAGGTATCGTTATATTTTTGTTTTATTCCCTTTTTGTACGGTATTGGCTGACATGAAACAAATGTTGACCAAAGTACGTTTGAGAATTTGATTCCCTTCAATTCGGTTGTTTGTAAAACTTGACAGTTGTGAAAATGTACAAGAAATAAAGAAACTGTGGTATAAGGTAGAATATTTGAGTTTCATTTATGTTCGTAACTTATGCTTGGAGTGTGCATGTTTCTTTTATTTTATTTTTGCATGAGTTTGTAATTAGAGTGGCTATAGCACACTTTCTTTGACCATCTTATTCTTAACTTTTTAAGAACCAAAAAAATATCTAAATGTAAGACATAGTTTAGCACTCTAATAGGCTAGTAGTAAGTGTCATTGCAATGTCAATTATATTCGATTAGTGAAGAAAATATGGCAGTACGGATTTTCTATAAATTTTTCTTAAAAAACAAAGTACCTATAGTTCGACTGAGCCTTACGGGACGACCCTGTCGTTGTCGAAGATAACACCATCACGCTATTTTATCTATTTCATTTTTATGTCTAAGAATAGATGTCTGTATTGTGTGACTTGTGGTAGCTTGTCTATATAACTGTTTATGATATGGTTCCTTTCAAAAAGTCTTTAAAATGTCTCTTCGTGTTCGGATTTAAATAACTGAAATGTCTTTTGCTTTCACCTGTACTTTAACTTTTCATAGCGTAAACAGTCTTATAGTCAGCCTGAATTGAAAACGGATAGATCTCTTAATAGCTGAAAAAAAACTAGAAAATTAAAAAAATCAATGTTATCAGATAAATAGATGCATATCTTTTTCTCTAGAAATATTTTCGAATGGAAAACTTAAGTGTATTAGTGTTAGGGCATTGATGTCGTGATAGCTTACTTCCTTCCTGTGTTTTATGTAGAGAGAAGCTATATTCATTGATTTGTTGTCAATTCCCTTGATTAATTCTACTAAATTGTTTTTAAAACCCTGTTGTTACTGACAAATGACACTATTCTACTCCATTTTTGCCATTGGTTGACTTTTTAGGCAATAAAATTGATCGAAAAGTCGATGAGGTGCCACGAGTTTAGAACACGCAAAATTAACAAGACATATCAATTATAATAAAAACTTTTGCATAACGGGGTTAATAATATCCCAAATGGTTATTCAGAATTTTCTGACATGTCTCATACATTTTGCATCAGATGAACGTGTTGGTAAACCTTCATACATTTGAATGATTATCTAGCTGCCGAAAAGTAAATGTCAATAAAAATAATCAATTTTACTGTCTAAAACACAATTTGAAATTGTTACATAAAAACATTGGGTAGTTTTTAGCTATCGATCGTAAGATTTAGTTTTTTTACAAAAATGTCATAAAATAGTGCTTTTATGTCACAATTTTTCAACTAGTAAAATGAATGAAAAACTACAATTTCGATAGCTAAAAAGTAGAAGCCCATACAACGCCTGAAACTAAAGTCGACTCATACAAAAAATATCACGAGAAACCGCACTCTGGCATATTTATAATAATTATTGTAATCATTTTAGTTGTCTTTTCTCAAATACATAATATATTTTTAGCATACCTTTCATTGAATTAGGTATTTGTAGTTACATGGTAAACATTAAATACATGTCAACACTACAAAATATTCTTTCATTTCTACACCACACCTTCGAACTTCACAAAAAAACTCAAGATTTTTATCGATACTCTTAAAAGTAACTACATATATACCACTAAACAAATACCTACTTTGTATTACTACTTGAATTCGTTTGAAATGTAACATTCGTTTAAAGTATTCTTACATTCTGCCTTTTACAGATTTAAAACTGCATGTCTGCATTTACCAAAAAGAGTGTCACAAAATATTTACAAATGGATCATGCTACTACGCTAAATAAGCACTACACAGATGTACTTGAGCCTTAAATCATTTAGAAATTGAATTGAAAGTTAATTGTTCGTTATTGAAAATGAACTTATTTTGTTGTGAGCTTAATATACAGCTCTTTGACGCACAAGCTGTTTTACAACTGATGTAAAAATGATAAATGATTCTGAATAAGAATCGAGTAATGTGATATTATGATAAATAGGAAATACGCTTGTGTTTACTAGAAATATCTAGTATGTGTGCTTATAGCGCATCAGATGTAAAATAGACTACGCAGTCATGTCCATGCCAGTAAGTATACAACTCACATAATACCTATATTTGTCACAAAACGACTTTTCAAACCTAAAATTACTTTATAAGCAGAACTAACAAACTATATTAACTCTATCGCAGTGAGTCAACAGCATGAAAAACACAATCGAGCTTCACTTCTAAGTAAATTGCAGCAAAGACGACATTTCATTCACAAGAAGAGGGTGTATGCATCACGCAAGAATTCTATCTTCATATTTTCTAACATTTCATTGAACTCAACTCTTATACAAGCGAAAATCAAAATGATATAAATATGTCAAAAAATATATCTCATCTTATTTTTTGGAAATATTTTTTTGCACAACTGTACTTATAAAAAAGTATTAGATATATTAATTATACGTTACGACATACAGAATATGTGTCGATACTTGTGTGTGTCGATTGTAAATAGTAATATTTAAATATATAGGTTCATGTTGAATAATTTGAGTTTATTTATTGTAATATGTTAAAAATTGAAGTACCTTAGAAGCTGCACTTGAGAAGCAAAAGGCATGTAAATTGTATAGAAAATAAAAATGTTTTCATTAATTATATGTGTATTATTTAATTATTTGGAAAATAAAGCTTTGAATAGGAAAACCAATATTTTATTTATAAAGTCGAGAGAAAAAGTTACAATCCAAACTTGAAGTTCCCGCCATTATTCCTGCCATTGAGTCAACATTGTGCGCGTTTTTTTTTTAATTATGCGAAGGCAAAGAAACAAATTCCGATGATGCCATATTTGATGGATTGAGTCTTTCATTTACCTATAATAAGTGCAGGAATTGTGCAGGAAAGATTATAGAGCTAGTTTTAGTTCAATTTCCAACTCTAAAAAATGTTAACAATGTATGTAATCACTAGCAGTTAGAAGAACTACACGAAAGATATTAAATAAAATATATTTTTTAATGATTTTATGCTCTTTTTTTAACCGTACATACATAAACAGCCAATACACGTCCCACTGCTGGGCACAGGCTTCCTCTCAATCAACGCCACGCGTTTTTTAACCGTAATCCATCCGAAAAATATTTGCCATAGAAAACAAATTGGCCGGAAGTCCCCAGCGCCAGTTTGACACATGCGAGCGGATGTCAAACTAAAACGTAATGGTGGCTTGCTTGTGTGAAGAAAATCATTGCTGACAACTTTTATAGAAAAATATTTTCTGTAAACCTGAGAAAACCAATGATTTCCATCAAATTTCCTTGATATTCTTCAGGTAAATACAGTAAACGTGTTTAATTTCTCATTTAGTGCAAAGTATAAGCCACATTGTTCCGTCAAAATGGCTACCTTGTAACAAAATCGTATTTTTTGGTAATTCCAATTGATAAGGACTAATTATTTCGTCAGGGTGGCAATAAGTTTGAAATATTGTGACGATAAGGTTGTAAATAAACAACTGCGTGATAAGGGAAGTTTTTGGAAAAGTTAAAAATAATTTCTTACATAATACATACTAAAATATTAACCTTTTCAATCTAGAAATAGGCTTTCCTTTTCTTTAATACCTATTTATAGAAAGTCAACTTTCCGATTTTAAGCAATGCATACGAGCTGTTATGTTTATTCAACTAGATTATAATGTTAGTACTTATATTAAGCATTGAAAGACATTTTCTAGTTTTTCTCGGTCTGATTAAGTACCTATACCTTGCCTTGGGTTGCCAATTTGTTTCTTATGACCTATGGCTTTACTTAACTTTTTTAAACACTACCTACTTTACTTGCAGAATGTCAAAGTGTTTCATCTGTAGCCGTTTCATACCAGATAATGATAAATATGCTCAGGACATACTCAGTGAATGTGTAAGTATAGAAAATATAACATAAATTATCTATATATGTCCCAGTAAGTCTTTAGTTACCTATTTATACGCCGTTAGTCCCAGCTATAAGCCGTAAAAACTCCTCCACCAACCTGCAGTGGAGCAGCGTGGTGCAGCAGTGGGACTTATATAGGCTGTTTATGTATGTATTAGTTATTTTTTATCCATGTTAGTACTGCAATCGATCATCATTTATGATCACAATATCCTTTCAGAAAATGATGATGATGACATTTGAATGACGGGTTGATAATCTGTTTCATCATCTTTCTAGCTTTGTCCCGTTTTTCCCACGGTCCGCTTACCTAAACTGAAGATTTTGACAGGTTCGGTTTTAGAGAAACGATTCAGTCTGAACTCCCAAACCGTGAGGGGAAAACCAGCCCAATACAGGTTAGGTCACATACCTCCAATAATGCATTTCTCAGGGATGTGGGTGGGTTGATTGTCTGTTGACGGTTCATCAGGCTACCAGCAGGGGAGCAGCGTGGTGGAGTATGCTCCGTACCCCTTAAGGTTGATTGAAGGGAGACCTATGATCATCGGGATGTATATATAGGCTATTTGTGTATTAACGAAATAAAACAAATCTCATTGTTCATTTCTAATTTTCAGCCTGTAGTTGGGAGTACATTAGTAAAGCTAATAAGTGAGATAGTGGATAAAACAATCCCAGATGAAGATCTACATTCAAAGGTGGTCTGCAAGGATTGTCATAAGTCCTGTATCAATTATGACGTGGCTAAGAAAACGTAAGTTATTTTATTTCACATAGTATTGTATTAGAACTTGTTACTTGACAGTTGTAACAATAAAATATGTCGGATAAGGTACTTCATATATTAAGGTAGTATATGTATTTTAGATGTTTGTAATTTACGAAATTTAAATGACCAATCGTCATGGAGATCCTTGGGGCAGCAGTGGGCGTCATACGGCTGATGATGATGAATGACTGTAAAAGGGTGAATAACTATTTTTTTTGACATGACTTATTGTAGATTTGCCGCAGATGGCATTAACTACTTGGCTTGACAAATGGGGAGCGCTGAAGGCTCTCAGCCAGTACGACGTTTAAGACAATAGGCCTGAGGGTGCCCAGTTGGGCGCGAACCTCGGCTCAGGGCATCGTCCGAGAGGAAAATTATTTGAAAGAATTAATCGACCCTATTGGGTCAATAACTTAGCCACTATTAGGTGGAGACTTGTAATTAGCCTTTAGTTAATGCCTACTAATTATTTTAGATAATGTATATGGCCTTAAATCTTCCCCAAAACTAATAAATAATTAATAAATTATCATTTAATGATAATTGTTGAATAGTGTATAAGCAAAGGTTGGTGGTAGGGCTGGCAGATTGAATCTGAACCGGCGTTTGTTTAAGAAACAAATTGATGAATGTGGAGGAAGTAAGAGAAGTGTGTTAGGATCGAAGCAATTAGAATTCCATAGTCTCTGCTTACGCCAGTTGGAAATAGGCGTGAGTATATGTATGTATGTATTCAGTAGTTATTTTTTTATTTATTAAGATAATTTTTAAATATTTTATTTTTACAAAATAAGAATGCTGTTTTTTATCTGTGGGTTACAAGACCCGAAACACCGGGCGGCCATAATTGAGCTTCGTGTGACGTCACGTCACAAAATAAACAAAAAACTGTCAGGTTTCAAGTTAGCCTGTATATATAGAAAGTATATGTTAATATGTTATGACAAATTAATATGTTATGGGCGTTCAAATAAAGTGCAATATCTGTTGTACGGTGTTGTTATACTCGTACACCTTTTCAATTCTCAATTATTTATTGCATTCCATGTAGTACAATAGGGGTGTTACATAGGCATAGGAACTAAAACATGGACCTTGTAGGGCACAGCAAGTGTATTAAAATTAAAATTTATCATTTAAAGTCTCTTGTGACAAATGTTCCCCGGACACTTTTACAGAGATTGATTGTCTACTATACGTCAACTGTCAACACGCGCTCACCTGCTGTCGAAGATTTTCGTGAATTACTGTGAAATACTGTGATATTACGAAGGAAACTAGTAGCAAAGTGAACATTGACACCTAATTCCACTGTGATATTGTTATGCAAAGCTAACAGAGTGAAATAGTGATAAAAACAGTGTGCAAATAACAACTCGCATCTCACAAAAATCACTACTACCCTCCAAAAAAAAATAATAAAAAATAAAATGTAAACATGTCATATGACATATTCAAAAGTGTTGTCACCAAATAAAAAAAATAATTCTACCGCCAACCATGGACAATGAAGATGATTCTAGAGTGAGTGACCAGACTTCACAACATCCTAATGTCACCGGAATAAACAACAAGGCATCACCCAAGAAACTTGTTCAACAAGTGTTTCACCCTAGCTTGTTCGTGAACACTAGAATGAGGCATAATTCAGTGGGCGACATACCACCTCCAAGAGAAGCTCCCCACAACGAATGGCAAAAGGTCCCCGTACTTCGTCAATCAAAACGAAGAAGGCTGGATAGAGCACCATCGTCCGAGACAGAAGAGTTACCTACACAAAATAGATACTCAATCTTACAAGTTGAGGAAAGCAGTCAAAAACCAACTCATTCCAATAAAATAATAAATAATAAACCACCGCCCATCATATTATATGCTGTTGAAAACATTACCAAACTAACAAACTTAATCGAAAGCATTCTTGACAAATCAGACTACTCATACAAGATTGCGACTCGTACACAACTGAGAATTAACTGCAATAGCACTGCAGCATATAAAAAGTTAATGGAAGTCATTAGGGAGAACAACTTGATTGGACACACTTTCACTCGAAAGGATGAGAGACCATACAGGATTGTTATTAGGAATTTACATCCCTCAACTCCAATTGATGCTATCGCAGAAGCCATAGAAGGTACGGGAAATAAGGTAAAGGGAGAGATTATTAATGCCAGGCATGGACCAACAAAGACTCCTTTGTTCACATGGTTTATAAACCTAGAACCAAGCCCTAATAACCCAGCCGTAAAAAATATACGCTTTATATACAATACTTCTGTTGTAATTGAAGACCCAAAACGTAAAAATATTATTGTACAATGCAAACGATGTCAACAATATGGACATACTCGTAATAACTGTATGAGGCCGTACCGATGTGTGAAATGTGCCGGGAATCATAACACCACAGACTGTCTTAAAAAAGATAAAGCTACACCGGCTAAATGTGCTCTTTGCCTTGAAGATCACCCAGCTAATTATAAGGGATGTAAAGTGTTTCTAGAGATACAAAACAGGAAAACAATCAAACAACATACCAAACCTGTTACCATGAAAACCAACAATGTTATCTTAGAAAAATCGGATCGTTACACACAACAATCGCAACTTCCTCGCATGGAAAAACCTCTAGAATGTAATACAGAAAGGACATATGCACAAGTGACTGCAAATCTCAACAACAACACTCTTGAGAAAATACTTATTAAACAAGCTGAAAAGCTGGATCTTCTAATTCAACAGATGGGAACCCTCATGGGTCTCTTGACAACCGTCGTTAATAAACTGGTACATTAAATGGCGGGCCTAATTATAGCAACTTGGAACGTAAATGGTTTGTCTAACCGGAAAAACGAAGTTGATGTTCTGTTGAAGTCTCATCATATTGACATTCTACTAGTTACAGAATCACGATTAACTGATAGAGCAGTTTTTAACTTGCAAGGGTATATTACATATACAACATGCCACCCAGACAATACCGCTCACGCTGGATCAGCTGTTCTAATAAAGGAAAATATTAAGCATAACCTAATAATGGGATTTAAAAAGTCTCATATCCAAACAACATCTATAATGGTACATGACAACCAGGGGCCTCTCATAGTGTCGTCATTATATTGTCCTCCAAGACATAATATAACTGCTCACCAGTATGATGAATTGTTTGGAACCTTCGACCATAGATTTATTATCGGTGGAGACTGGAATGCAAAAAATACCTGCTGGGGAAGTAGAATTACAGTAACCAAAGGAAGGGAACTTAAGAAAAGTATTGATAAGAACCAACTAAAAGTTTTAACAACATGCCAACCAACGTATTGGCCATCGGACAGGAAAAGAATGCCGGATCTATTGGACTTCTTTGTCTACAAAGGATTACAAGCAAATTTCATGAAAGTGGAAAATTGTTTGGATGGTTCCTCCGATCATACTCCAATAATTGCTACCTTAAGCACAACAGTGATTGAAAAACCAGCAAGACCTTATTTATACAACAAATACACTGATTGGAATTCATTTCGAAATTATTTAGAAAGTAATATTGATCTTAAGATAAAACTGAAATCAGAACAAGACATAGACACTGCTTGTATGTTAATAACAAAATTGATACAAAAAGCGTCTTGGCTGAGCACACCTGCTGCAAAAGATCACAACCACATATCTCGAAACTTACCGGCAGATGTCAAATTGAAGATATTGGAGAAGAGACGTCTTAGAAGGGTATGGCATTATACTCGTCTGACATCTGACAAAAGGGCTTTCAACAAAGCTGCTTCTGAACTCAAGAGATTCTTGGCTGACATCGAAAACGACACATTGCAGCACCACCTAGAACGGCTTACCCCTAACAGTAATAACGGATACTCACTTTGGAGAACAGTCAAATCGTCGCTTAAACCACAAGTACTAGACTACCCCCTTACATTTGAAGATGGAACATGGGCAAAAACTGATGAAGAAAGAGCCGAGGCTTTCGGACAATATCTAGAAAATGTTTTTACACCAAATGCCTCCAAAGAAAATGAAATATTTGACCAAGAAATAAAACAGTATCTGGATAGTGATCTACAGCTGAGCCTTCCTATAAAAAGTTGTACACCTACTGAAATTAAAAGGACAATACAAGAACTTCAACTGAAAAAAGCACCAGGATTTGATTTAATTACTGGAGAAGTACTCAAACAACTACCAAAAAAAGCCATCATACTACTTACACTCCTTTTTAATGGAATTTTGAGAACCTCGCACTATCCAGCTATATGGAAAGTATCCCAAATTACCATGATCTTGAAACCTGGAAAACCTGAACACCTAATTACATCATACCGACCAATCAGTCTTCTCCCTGTATTATCAAAAGTTTTCGAGAAAATACTGTCAAGCCGATTAAACGAAGTAATGAACAATAATGAGATTATCCCAGAGCATCAATTCGGGTTTCGTAGCAAACACTCCACTATAGAACAAGTCCATCGGGTTACTGACACAATCAGGAAAGCTCTTGAAAACAAAGAGTACTGCTCAGGCGTGTTTCTCGATGTACAACAAGCCTTCGATAAAGTATGGCATGCTGGATTACTGTATAAACTAAAACAGTCTCTGCCTCACAATATGTATACTTTGCTACGATCCTACATTGAAAATAGGATATTTTTTGTTAAGAACAATAATACAACATCAGCCTTCCATGACATAAGCGCCGGGGTTCCTCAGGGCTCAGTGCTTGGCCCTACTCTATATCTAATATACACAGCAGATGTGCCTGAAACGGATGGAGTGATGACTGCTACATTCGCTGACGACACCGCTGCTCTTGCATCAAACGCTGACCCTGCAAAAGCTTCAGAACTACTGCAAGGCCACCTAAATAAAATAAACAAGTGGATGAGAAACTGGCGCATCAAAGCTAGCGCGACGAAGTCAAATCACGTCACATTTACCCTCAAACGGGGAGATTGTCCACCAGTGAAGCTCGGCGAAGATACTCTCCCACATAGTTCTGTGGTTAAATATCTCGGTTTTCATCTTGACCGAAGACAAACCTGGAAGGAACACATACAAATGAAGCGTGATGCACTTAACCACAGATTCAGATCCTTACAATGGCTACTAGGCAGAAAATCGAAGCTTTCAGTCAACAACAAGATACTGATATACAAATCAGTGCTCAAGCCAATTTGGACATATGGCATACAGATCTGGGGTTCTGCCAAAAACAGCAACCTAGAAATCCTCCAGAGATTCCAAAATAACACTTTCAAAACCATAACAAATGCACCATGGTATACAAAAATGAACGAAATTCACGACTATTTACAAATGCCCACTGTTAAAGAGGAAGCAGAGCATATTATCGAGCCTTATAGAAAAAGGATTGTCCACCATGAAAACAGGCTTGCATCGGCCTTAAGTGAACCACTGCCGCTGAGACGCCTAAAAAGGCAACATATCTGGGACAAACTTCAGCAGTGAGAAACAAAATGAAGGCAACCTGACACTGGAAAGGCATGCCTAACATCCCACTGGCAATATAACGGAACTGCTTATGGTCGAGGGACCGATCGCATGTTAGCAGAATATATAAAAAAAAAAAAAAAAAAAAAAGATTGTCTATTTGTTATATGAGGTCTATGTCAAAGACCAAGTCGATGTGGACATCCTTTTAAATATGTATTTATGTGTTTTCAGTTCAACCAACCTAAAAACCAAACTGCTTACAAACTTCAAGAATGGGCTGCCAAAGTTTGGGCTGTCCTACAACACATATCCGAAAAAACCTCCTATAACACCCACCAAGAAAGTGGTGGTGTCTGCGTCCAAACTGCAACCGTTGCCACCGGACTATGTTATCAACGTGTCGAAGTTACCCAGCTCGCTTAGTCCTGAGAAGTTAAATTTGACGAAGAGTTTGGTATGTATCACTTTATTGACGGCCTCTGTGGTCTAGTGATTGAGCGATGTGCTCACGATCCCGGAGGTCTCGGGTTCGATTCCCGGTGGGGACAAATCACAAAAATCACTTTGTGATCCCTAGTTTGGTTAGGACATTACAGGCTGATCACCTGATTGTCCAAAAAGTAAGATGATCCGTGCTTCGGAAGGCACGTTAAGCCGTTGGTCCCGGTTACTTCTTACTGATGACGATGGGATTGATTGGTATATTCTTCTAGAATAAACAGTCCCAAATTAAAGTAAATTATAAAAAAAGAGTCATGAGTCATGTTAGGGTCCTATGGCGGCTCAATAATAAATCTGACACCAGGGTTGATGAGGTTGAGTCATGTCAGGGGCCTATGGCGGCTCATTAATAACTCTGACACCAGGGTTGATGAGGTTGAGTAATGTCAGGGGCCTATGGCTGGCGGCTCAATAATAACTCTGACACCAGGATTGATGGGGTTGAGTCATGTCAGGGGCCTATGGCGGCTCAATAATAACCCTGACACCAGGGATGATGGGGTTAGTAATCACCTCACAACCCATACGATAGAAGAAGAGATCACTATTTCATAAAGGATGTTTAGTGGCACCATAAGAAAACAGGTATGCTCAATCCGACGACAAGCCGCCATTGCTATCCCTTTGATGGCGTCATACCTCGCAGCACGAAAACCACGTCCGCATGGCTTGAATTATATCGAGAGCTTCGACCAATAGCCGCACGACTTCTACCTACGTAGATAGTATTCGCTGCGTCTCATAATGGTCCATCCATCTCTACAGCTCTGCCCACCCCCTTAGTGCTCATGATCATGAGTTTATTTACTCTTCTCATTTCAGAACGTACCATCTTCACCGTCAATCCACATAAAAGTGACAGCTGGGTCATCGCTGTTGACACAAGCAAAACCAACGGTGTCCTCTCAAAAAACAATAACACCAGAGAAATCGATTAACAACAGTATCACTTTATCATCAATTCTAAATTCTCAATCTTCGTCTTCAACCAACTCAATGCTGACTTTCAACGTCAACTCGTTGCCTAAAGATTTTCTCTCCAGTGCCGTTTTGACTAAAATAGAAGACAGCGATTTGAAGAAGGAAAATGATAATGATGAAGATATAAACAATGATGAACAACCTATGGAGATTGATGAAGGTATGAATTGTATAAAAGAAATCATTTATCGTTAAGTTTTAGTTACCTCCCTGCTAATCAATTTATTTTTCTAAACAGAGTATTAAATAAGGAAGAAAGGATAAAATCTTAATTCAGCGTATGTTTTAATTCTATACTTTCTTATCGTGTGGGTTGTGAGGTGGAATACCAGCCTCAATACAGGATTGAGTCGCCAAAGGCCCCTGACATGGCTCATGTAACGATTACTCACTGATCAGTAAATAGTAACTGGCACCAATGGCTTAACGTGCCTTCCGAAGCACGGGTCATCTTACTTTTTGGACAATCAGGTGATCAGCCTGTAATGTCCTAAGCTAACTAGGGATCACAAAGTGAGTTTTGTGATATCTCCCCACTGATTCGAACCCGGGGCCTCCGGATCGCGAGTCCCACGCTCAACCACTGGACCACAGAGGCCGTTATTCTATACTAAGATTAAGATGTTTCAATTTGACTTATGCAACGGAAAATTCCACTTGATATTATTTTACTTAATAATTACTATACCGAAACGGCTTCAGCTCAGCAAATGTCACGGCCTAGCTGTAGCTAGACTCTGACGCTGATTTTCAGCTGCAGCCGGCTGGGGAGACGAGAAAAGACAGGGAAACAAAAAAAAATAAATAAAAAATAAATAAAAATAATTGTCTTTACGTATATAATTTTATTTTTAGAAATAAGTAAATTATTTTGTATTACAGATTGTTCCTTAGTACGAGTGGCAGAAGACGAGAATAATTTCGACGATGAAAATGAAGAAAAGGTAATTATTATGATTCTGTTAGGGTCTTACCAAGAGTAGTTCCTATTTGTTCTATAGAACTGACGTCACTAGGACAAAATTGGTCAATTTTTTCTTATTCTTTTCCATAGAACTACATACGTCTTTATCCTGATTCACTCTTTATTATAAATCGGGAAAAAGGGGGTCCGACAGTTTGGCTTATGTGACCAATAAAGTTATGCGATATATCGTTAGAAAGGTTTTTTTATTTTCTACAACTTCCATTATGGCGGTAAGTTTCGAATCGCTGTGAGAAAAAACTTATCCCAGCGTAAACACCACGAGTTTCGTAGATAAGCGGCGCGGGAGCAACGGGAGCGGGGAGGGGAGGGGGACGATAGGAATCTCCGTGCGTGACACTGGCTGTCGTCCGCAGTCGTTATTTGATGTTTAGTCTCTTTGGTACGCTACGCTACTGCTCTTACGTTATCTCTTTACGACTATCTGACCATTAGCTTTATTATCGGACTCTGTGAACCATTACGCTGTAAGCTGTAAAGATATAAAGATACAGCGATTCGAGACTTGCCGCCGTAGTAAAAGTTGTAGAAAATAAAAAAACCTTTCCAACAACATATCGCTTAACGTTATTGGTCCATAGGCCAGGGTCCATGTAATTTTTCCGGTCCTCCCGGTAGGGGGCCGGTAAGGAAATGCCATCCTAATATAATAACAGCCCATCCTAATATACTGGCCAGGCCGCTCATGGATGAGCACACACAACTAAGACTAAGAAGGAGGCTGCCGCAGGATCTAGCCAACTAAGGCCCAAAATAGGAAGCGACACTGATCGCTTACCGAAAATTATACCTATACACCACAAGAAGTGCTTATTATCCAAGGGTGATAGATTGCGCGCAAAAAAGGGACAAAAAGAAAAAAAAAATAAGGAAAACCAACAGTTATAAAATACAGAAAGTAGACAACAAACATTAATTATAGGTTTCCACTGATAACCCTAAACTAGTTAATATGATATCAGAGAGTCAAATTAAAGTTATAAGAGAGAAAATAAAAAGAAGACATTTTATGGTCTTAAAAGCCGGACTATTCAAATCTTCAGGTTAGCTAAGCGAACCCTGTGAAAAACGGGATAATGCTAGGGAGTTTTTATATTTTCTTTGTATTTCAGTCCCAGGAGAAGTCTCAATACTTCGACGTAAGTCTGCTCCCGCTCACTGATGGGTCTACCAACGACACTATACTCGGAAAACTGCAGATATTGGACCACGCTGATGGTGAAGAAGATGATGAAGGTATATATTGTAGCGATAAAGAAGAGGAACTCGCTAACAATTAAATTAATTTATTGGGAAATGCAGTTTAAGTAATTTAAATTATTATAAATTAACATGAACATAGTTAAAAGATAATAACGGTAAAAAAGGGAATCGAACCTCACCTACCTCCGTTGATCAACGAAAGTTTTTAAAGATTAATATGCCAAAAGGAATACCAAACACTGAAACGATGCCGCGCGGGGCTTTAAGAATTTTGAAAAGGCTTCCTAAATAAATATTCACAAATAGCGGAAATAATATTTAAAAAAAAGGTTCAGGAATATAAAAAGGAACACAAAAGCAATTTGGTTCTTCGCAGCCGTAGTTATTCCGTCGATCCGTCCGTCTCGTAGGGACCGTTGAAACGATACAGCTTCGGGTAAAGGCAAGTGACAGGAACCGCAGAGTCGGAGCGATCGTAGCGACTTCGCAGTCGCAACTCGAATCATATATAGGATCCGTGGGGATGGGACGGCTTCGCACACGATGTAGCTCCAGGTTAAAACCAAAACCCAAGGGGATTTCCCTTATCTACAAAGATAAATAATAAAATAGAAAAGTGATGTGAAAGAAAGAAAGGGAAAAAGGAAGAAAGAAGAACAAACCAACACAAACTTACCAGGGAAAATGAAATACTATAATTATATCACCAGAAATTACGTTTTACGTTTCACAATTAAAACAGCACATTTAAAAACACATACAGAACATTAAATTAGATTTTCCAGATAAAATACAAGAAAACCAACAGTCAGCCACAAAGAATATCTCTCAAAATGTCAAGAAACAAACAAACAAACCATGGAGACAAATTCACATTTCAAATTTTAAATATAGCATACGTCCAAAAAGCCAGAAAAAGAAAACTTGATAAGCAAAAAGATTGCGCTGCAGCAAAATTACGCTGCAGTCATCCCCCTTCCAGAGAAAAATAGAAACCTGGAAGACCAGATGAAGTAAAAAACAAGAACAGTGGAAGGTGTAAACGAGAAGGTAGGAACGGCAGACATGATCAAAGGTAAAGCTAAAACGAAATAGAAGAAAAAAAGGTTAAGGTAAATGTGAAATGAAATGAAGTGAAATGAGAACGACAAGAATGAAATAAAACGAAGCAACAACAACAAGAAAATAGTGCTTCGCGGAGTTATATTCATTCGTCCCTTAACCTTTGTTTTTTTCCGTAATTTATTCTCCTTGGACCATCATAGTCATTATCATGCATGTTGTTTGTCATCACCATTGTCACCTATTGCCATGTCATGTTTTTGAACACCTGACACATTATGACGTGTCAGGGTGTTGGATTTTTACGTCACGCTGACTATGTTTTTGGAAGCGTCGACCCCATTTTGTATTCGACACATGCGTGTTTATTTTCGCATGTTACTTATTTTAAACTTTGTGTATTTTTGTAAACACTTTGCTTATTTGCTGTTCTTGCTTTCTTTTCTGCTTTCTTTGTCTAGGCTTGGAACCGGTCCGTTTTGGTTTTAAGTCTGCGTTGGCGCGTTCGCGACGTGTCCAACTTAGTTTTAGGTGCGTTCCTTGTTTGTTTACTCTTTCTAGGTTTTCTTGTAGTTGACCGCTTTGTAATAGTGACTGTGGTATTCAATCTGGGATCGTTTAGTTTTATCTTGTTATTGTTGCTTCGTGTTATTTCATTCTTGTCGTTCTCATTTCACTTCATTTCATTTCACATCTACCTTAACCTTTTTTTTTTCTTCTATTTCGTTTTAGCTTTACCTTTGATCATGTCTGCCGTTCCTACCTCCTCGTTTACACCTTCCACCGTTCTTGCGTTTTACTTCATCTGGTCTTCCAGGTTTCTATTCTTCTCTGGAAGGGGGATGACTGCAGCGTAATTTTGCTGCAGCGCAATCTTTTTGCTTATCAAGTTTTCTTTTTCTGGCTTTTTGGACGTATGCTATATTTAAAATTTGAAATATGAATTTGTCTCCATGGTTTGTTTGTTTGTTTCTTGACATTTGAGAGATATTCTTTGTGGCTGACTGTTGGTTTTCTTGTATTTTATCTGGAAAATCTAATTTAATGTTCTGTATGTGTTTTTAAATGTGCTGTTTTAATTGTGAAACGTAAAACGTAATTTCTGGTGATATAATTATAGTATTTCATTTTCCCTGGTAAGTTTGTGTTGGTTTGTTCTTCTTTCTTCCTTTTTAAAAATAAATTAATTTAATTGTTAGCGAGTTCCTCTTCTTTATCGCTACATTTTTGGCGCCCGAACAGGGACCGTTGAAACGATACAGCTTCGGGTAAAGGCAAGTGACAGGAACCGCAGAGTCGGAGCGATCGTAGCGACTTCGCAGTCGCAACTCGAATCATATATAGGATCCGTGGGGATGGGACGGCTTCGCACACGATGTAGCTCCAGGTTAAAACCAAAACCCAAGGGGATTTCCCTTATCATAAATGTGTTTAAATCAGCAGAACCGGACGAAATGCCCGTGTTTGTGGCTCGGAACTTGGACAAGCTACCCCCTATAACCTTCGACCACTTGGACTGTTCCAAATTGCTACGAGATATTGACCGAGTTCGTGCAGAGGTGGATAAAGTGAAAACTGTGTATGCTACACTCGATCAACTCAACGAACTGAGAATTGAGTGTCTGCAGAATCGGAACTCACTTGGTCCATCTGCATTTAATGTCAACAAGAGGCGAGGCGCTTGGGGCCGAGACAGTGGTCCTATGGGATTTTCAAACTTACTAAATTCGACAACAAAAGACCAACTTTCATCTTCGCTCGATAATAAATACGATACACTCGTATACAGGGACTGCGAGAAGGTAGTTGCACAATCGCCGTCGCCGCTGACTGATCAGCTGTTACCACCTGCTAGTGATTCATCAACTAAGGTATATACGCGCGCGCCGTCTCGTGTGTCATCGCAGCCGGTCCCGAGCGCGTCGAGTGTGCCTACCGACTGCGTCATTGCGTCGAATGAAACCGGTCCGTCTAAATCGCCTGCCCCTCCGCCACCGCCCGCTCCGCAGACATCTGAGCGACAGGTGACTGATAAGAATGCAGAAACTAATGATAACGGTGCTTGGGTAACTTATAAAGATAGAAAGAAGCGTAAAAAGAATGCGAATTATCGTTATATGGGTAAGAAAGGCGTAGCAGATGAGTTGCAATGCAATTTTAAGGCTGCAGAAATGAAAATCCCCATTTTTATAACGAACGTGCATAAAAGCACACTGGAGAAAGACATATTAAATTTTATACGCACTAAGACACAAGAAACAGTCTCCGTGGCGAAAATTAATATGAAAAAGCATACCGAACATGCAGCATATAAAATATTTGTGTCACCACAGAAACTGCCTATGTATATGGACGAGAACTTTTGGCCTAAAGGAATAATTTTTAGGCGGTTTGCACATTACAGTCGCAACGTAAACAGAGCCTCCTCTGATGGCCATTTAGAACTCACTAATGGATAAGCGCCTTTATAGATTTGCTAGCTTTAATTGCAAGGGCTTAAAACGCTCTGTAGGTAATATTAGGCAGTTATGTCATAGCTGTGATGTCATAGCCCTACAAGAGACTTGGTTGCTGCCGTATGAAATATCCCATCTGAGTGACATAGACGACAACTTTGGGTACACCGGGACGTCGGCAGTGGACACGGGTGCAGGGATGCTGCGGGGGAGGCCGTACGGCGGCGTCGCGCTACTTTGGAACAGCCGCCTCTTCCAATCTGTGTCCGTTGTACCGTGTGATAACAGTCGTGTATGTGCCATAAAAATAGTGACTAACGATCGTCCCATTGTAGTGGTAAATGTGTACATGCCTACAAACGCGCAGGAGAACCTGCCTGAGTTTACGGACTGCCTCGGTACGGTGAGCGCTATTGTTGATGAGTTTGGTGTGGAGTCAGTGTTCATTTTAGGGGATTTTAACGCACATCCAAATGGATTATTTTTCAATGAACTTTTAGACTTCTGCTCTGAACAATGTTGGTCGTGTATTGATGTGGAATTGTTGGGTCTGTCATCGGATACATACACGTTTATATGTCCAGCTTCTGGATCGGAGAGATGGTTGGACCACTTTATTGTGACACAATCGGCTAAACAGTCAATATGTAATGTGTTTGTAAAATATGATGCACTGTGGTCTGACCATTTCCCCTTAATTCTGGAATGTAAGCTGAACCTGTTAGCACCAAAATTATCAGGAGGAAGTACGGCAGATAGATCTGTATTGTGGGGACAGCGCACTGGGGAACAAATGGTTCTGTATAGGACGAAAAGTCATTATAAGTTGGGATTTATTGATTTTCCTGGTGAGCTTACCTATTGTGCAGGTCGGAACTGTAATGACCCTAGTCATAAAATTGTAATTAACGGGCTCTATGATAACATTGTTGCTGCCCTGAGCGGTGCGGCGGTGGAGGGTCGAGTAGGTACGAACAGGAGTAACCGTGGGAGGGACTCACGCATAGTCGGGTGGAATAGGCATGTCAGAGAGGCTCATTGTACAGCGAGGCACTGCTTTCGAGAGTGGATGGTATATGGGAAACCCAAATCCGGTCGCGTGTATGATGCGATGTGTGAAAGCCGGAAAGTCTTCAAGGCTCGACTAAAGTGGTGCCAAAGTCATGAAGACCAAATCAGGATGGACATTCTGGCTTCACAGCACTCTCGTCGTGATTTTAGAGGTTTTTGGAAAAACACTAACAAGTTGAACCCACGACCTGGCCTTCCAGCAAGTGTCGACGGTGTGACGGATCTGAAGGGCATTGCGGATTTGTTTAAAGACCACTTTCAGGTACAATCACCTTTGGGGTCGGCAGCACGGTCGGTAATCAATGCTGAGACGCCATCGGGGGACGTGGTAATGACATTTACAGCTAAAGATGTGAATAAAATCATAAAGTCAATGTCTAGAGGCAAGTCTCCCGGGCATGACGGTCTCAGCATTGAGCATCTCCAGCATGCCGGTCCTCACGTATCGCGTGTCCTGGCAATGCTCTACTCGCTGTGCGTGAGTCACTCCCACTTACCGCCTCAGCTAATGAGAACCGTCGTGGTGCCTGTGGTGAAAAATAAGACTGGAAATATCTCCGATAAAAATAACTATAGGCCAATTTCCCTTGCGACGATCATAGCTAAGGTGTTTGACGGCTTGCTTGAGTTACAGTTAGACAAGTACGTAGTGTTGCATGGCAACCAGTTTGGTTTCAGGACGGCATTGTCAACAGAGAGTGCAATACTGTGTCTCAAGCACACCGTCAAATATTACACAGTGCGGAGTACTCCTGTGTATGCGTGCTTCCTCGACCTATCCAAGGCGTTTGACTTGGTGTCCTACGATATTCTGTGGAAGAAACTACAGGATATTGGGTTACCTCAGGAGCTCATAAATATTTTCAGAAGCTGGTACGGGCACCAGGTCAATACTGTGAGATGGGCAGGAGTGATGTCGGAGCCATATCGGTTGGAGTGTGGAGTGAGGCAGGGCGGGTTGACCTCTCCCACACTCTTTAATCTTTATATAAATGAGCTTATCGTCGCGCTCAGCAGCACACGGGTCGGCTGCCATGTTGATGACGTATGTGTCAGTAACTTGAGCTATGCAGATGACATGGTGCTGCTGAGCGCATCGGTATGCGGCCTAAGGACGCTGCTAAAGATCTGCGAGTCCTATGCAGTGAGCCATGGCTTAAGATACAATGTATTAAAAAGTCAATACATGGTTTTTGAGGCCGGCAAGGTACACCCATTTAGTGTGCCGCCTATCAGGCTTTACGGTGTCCCCCTGGTTAGGGTGGAACAATTTAAATATTTGGGCCACATAGTGACCTCCGACCTCAGGGACAATGTTGACATGGAGCGGGAACGGAGGGCGTTGTCTGTGAGGGCCAACATGATAGCTCGCAGGTTTGCACGGTGTTCAACAAACGCTAAAATAACGCTTTTTAGAGCGTACTGTACTTCGCTCTACACGTGCAGCCTGTGGGCGAATTTCACTCAGAAAGCATACAACGCTATCCGCGTCCAGTTCAACAACGCTTTTAGGGTGTTATTGCGGCTGCCTCGCTTCTGTAGCGCCTCGGGCATGTTCGCTGAAGCTCGCGTCGACTGCTTTTATACGACTATGAGGAAGCGATGCACGTCTCTGGTGCGCAGGGTGCGGGGCAGCGGCAACCCCGCCCTCTCGATAATAAGTGCGCGACTCGACTGCCCGTATCTGCGTAGATGCTGTGACTTGCATGTCATAGCATCTAATATTAGATAAAGCTACTAACATCTAGAATAAGTTTACTAACACATATGAGACATGTTTCGTGAAATAAATAAATTATTATTATTATTATCTACAAAGATAAATAATAAAATAGAAAAGTGATGTGAAAGAAAGAAAGGGAAAAAGGAAGAAAGAAGAACAAACCAACACAAACTTACCAGGGAAAATGAAATACTATAATTATATCACCAGAAATTACGTTTTACGTTTCACAATTAAAACAGCACATTTAAAAACACATACAGAACATTAAATTAGATTTTCCAGATAAAATACAAGAAAACCAACAGTCAGCCACAAAGAATATCTCTCAAAATGTCAAGAAACAAACAAACAAACCATGGAGACAAATTCACATTTCAAATTTTAAATATAGCATACGTCCAAAAAGCCAGAAAAAGAAAACTTGATAAGCAAAAAGATTGCGCTGCAGCAAAATTACGCTGCAATATATATCATCATGTCGTCCAAACCGTATCCGGCGACGGCGATTCCTAAATATCTATCCCGGGTCGTTGTTGTGGTGGGCTCTGATGTGGCTGGCGAAACCGAACTTCGACTTGAAGGTCCGATATTATTATAGACCTCGAGGTCGGAATATATATCGGGTGTCGTATCCGATAACGGCGACCTCAGTCTCTTCTCTCGTGCGCTGGCAAAGCCAAACTTTGTTTTGAACACCTGGTCACATTGGAGGCAGAATAGCTGTCCATCCGAGTTGAAAGTGTAACTATGTATGCTAAGCACGTGTCACGGCATTATGCTGAGGGAGATCCTTTTTTTATTTTGGGCGCCTCCATTGTGTATTTAATGTCTGTATTATTTGTCTTTGTTTTTTTTCTATTTTTTTTTTGTTATTTCTGTATTGTAAGTTTGTAAATGTGGCGTCCAATATGGAAATAAATATTTTCTTTCTTTCTTTCTTTCTTTCTTTAGAATAGAATAGTTTATTTGCCAGACAACAGTACAATAAGATGTTGTTACAAGTCCATATTCTTTTTTCTTGTCTACCTTTCTATCCCTTCCCCTCGGGAGCTAAGTATAGCTATGGGTTTGGAATGATCGTTGCGTGTTTGGCGTTTACAGTTGTGAAGAAACGTTTTAAATCGTTTGTTTTACATCTATAGTAAGCTCTTCCTAGTCTTCCCCTTCCTCTCTTTCTTTGTAGCATGGAACAGATTAAAGAGAAGGCGAACGTCGTGTCTTATAAGGAGGTGAAGGAATTGGTCTTTGATAGACAAGAATGGAGAATGCTACACCGACAAGAGCGTGGCTCTTAAATTAGTGATGTGATGACATGTATAGTCCAGTTTGTGAATTAATGCTTTTATTTTCAGTCGAAGCAGAGACTATAGTGATGACAGGTGAAAATGGATCGATATTGCGAATAATGTCCGGACAGAAGCTGGTGTATGAAAACGGAGAGATCAGCCTGGCCACAGACGATGATAATTCCAACCAGGATGACAATAACGATGGACATGGTCAGTATATTAATCTTCTTCTATCGTGTGGGTTGTGAGGTTTACCAACCTCATCAACCCTGGTATCAGGGTTACTATTGAACCGCCAAAGGCCCCTGACATGGCTCATGTAACGACTACTAACTTGCATCAGTAAGTAGTAACCGGGACCAACGGCTTAACGTGCCTTCCGAAGCGCGGATCATCTTACTTTCGGACAATCAGGTGATCAGACTGTAATGTCCTAGGGATCACACAGTGATTTTCGTGATATGTCCCCACCGGGATTCGAACCCGGGATTTCCGGATTATTGTGAGCCGAACGCTCAAGCCACTGGACCACAGAGGTCGTTTATGCATTATTTTTTTTTTCAGATTCCAATGACGAATCACAGATAGAGTTGCAAGTTTCAGGCGACGAGGAAACAGCCAACGCGATTATAGCTGCTGCGCAAGAGCAAGGTATGATAAGATGCAAAAGTCCAATCAGCTTCTTTTTTTTTCTGTAGCCTAGTTAGTGTCCCACTGCTGGGCAAAGGCCTCCCCCTTTCTCCAACCCTCCCTGTCCTGGGCATCGCTCTGCCAAGTGTGCCGGAAGGCGTCTAGCTCGTCCCTCCACCGTCGTCGCTTCAATCAGCTTCTTGTAAAGTAATAAATTAACTGGTTGCACTTAAGACCTCCTGGTTACATGTCGTTTCTGTAGTAGACCAAAAACACCTACAAAAACGTAAATTTTATAATTATGACAAGTAATGGTTCATAATTTCACCACTGTTTACAAATAATTCGCTGGGCTCAGTGACTGAAGTTTTGCTCATTATTCTGAGTTAATATCAAGTGGAATTTTCCATCGCAAAAGTATTGAACTGAAAATAATTAAAAATATCAATAATTTTGCGACGGAAAATTCAGTATTCGTTACGATGTCACTTACACCCTGTATACATATTGTTTATACATTGTTTTAAGTTTACGCGGTTATTATCATAATTAAAACACATAATAACGGGTTCTTACCGCATTTGAAATAGGGATATGAGACTCCCCCTAGACTCTAGGGATAGGGATGGGAGTCTCATATCCCTATTTCAAACGCGGTAAGAACCCGTTATTATGTGTTTTAATTACATATTGTTTTCTCGTCATACAGTGCATTAGATTACACTGTAATGTTGTATGTACCTTTATAAAAAAAAAATATGATTACAAACTCATTTGCAGTTGGTAAACAGCTCGCGACCTATGACGATGTATTGAGATAGTAGTTTTTCAACTGCAAAGCTTCGGAATTCTCGGTGCGTGAATCGGATTCGCACTTGACTGTCTTTTTGTTTCAGGAGGCGCTTTCATCAAAGTGGAGTCAGGCGAAATGTTCAGAGTTAAATCAGTACAAAGTAAACCCGCTGGAGGGTCTAAGGAAGATAACCAAGCTGTAAGCATTGTTTATGTATACACACAAAAAATATAAACCATACATACATACATACATACATAAACTCACGCCCGTAATCCCTAATGGGGTGGGCAGAGCCACAAGTAATCAAAGACAACTTGCAGCCACTGTTGATACGAAGTCCAAAGATGGATATGATGAATATAAACCATACGGTTATTTATTTTATTTTATTATTTTTTAGCCCACTTTAGAACCCTGTCGCATTATCATATTTGACATTTAATGTGACTTACGGTTTTATTTGTCAAAAAAGTTAATGTGACATGGTTTCAGAGTGTTTACATATTAGTACTCGTGATTACACCTCTGCCTACCCCTTCGGGGCTTCAGGCGTGATGCTATGTTATGTTTGTTTATGGTTTAGTTACAGATGGTGGGAACAGAAGGCGATTTGTTCAAATGTTTGCTGTGTCACAATTCAGATAAAGGTAGATATTATTATGTTATTTGATATACATACATAAATAGCCTATATACGTCCCACTGCTGGGCACAGGCCTCCCCTTAATCAACCGGAGGGGGTATGGAGCATACTCCATTACGCCGCTCCAATGCGGGTTGGTGGAGCAGTTTTTACGGCTAATAGCCGGGACCAACCGCTTAACGTGCCCTCCGAAGCAAGGAATCATCTTACTTTTTCCGACAATCAGGTGATTCAAGCCTGAAAAGCCCTTACCAATCAAAGGACAGTCTCATAAAGTGATTTCGACAATGTCCCCATCGGGAATCGAACCCGGACCTACAGATCGTGAGCCTAACGCTCTAACCACTACACCACCGAGGCTATTTTAAATAACTATCACCATATTGCTCTGTCACTAAGTAAATAAGAACATAACATAAATATCCTATATACGTCCCCTGCTGACCTATCCGTGCTTCGGAAGGCACGTTAAGCCGTTGGTCCCGGTTACTACTTACTGATGTAAGTACGTAGTCGTTATATGATTCATGCCAGGGGCCTTTGGCGGCTCAATAGTAACCCTGACACCAGGGTTGATGAGGTTGGTAATTCACCTCACAAACCACACGATAGAAGAAGAACACTAACACCCTGTATGTATGTATCAAATAGCCTAATGTCGATTATAATTTCAGAAGAAGACCCTCTGAAGCTGGTAATCAGTGATGCAGAACAAATGATGCAACATCTGAAGAGTGAGCACGATGCAAGAATATACATCTGTTCCATATGCAAGAAAATTATGAGGAAACGGATCGAATACACCGCGCATATAGGTATGTATTGTACAAGGTTACATTCCCCGTGACGACTACTTACTTACATCAGTAAGTAGTAACCAGGACCGACGGCTTAACGTGCCATCCGAAGCACGGATCATCTTATTTTTTGGACAATTAGGTGATCAGCCTGTAATGTTCTGACCAAACTAGGGATCACAAAGTGATTTTTGTGATATGTCCCCACCAGGATTCGAACCCGGGGCCTCCGGATCGTGAGCCCAACGCTCAACCACTGGGTCACGAAGGCCGTTAAAAAATCAATAAAACATGTTTTTATTTGTTATAGAGGAGCATTCGGCGAAAATCAGTAAATTTGTGAGCGACAGCGCGAAGCAACGGATAATGAACGAATGCCCGCAGTGTAATAAGAAATACAGGTAAGGTAGGATAAATAATAATAAAAAAGTTTATTTAGGTAAAACCTACGACACACATATACATTAAAACACAACAAAACACACGAAACACGAACAGAAAACAGAAAATAAACACACATACGACAAACACAACGGACCCGTAGTATTTAATACGAACAGAAAATTTATTAAAATAAAATTAAATAATCAGGGGAAAACACTGTGGTCATGTGATACACTGGCTTGCTTCTCAATCGGGGAGCGCCGGTTCGATCCTCGGTATCAGACTTGCACCAATGAGTTTCTATCTTAAGTGCAGTTTTCACTAACACAGTTGGCTCGACCATTACAGACGGCGATACGGCTCATCACCTATCACGTTGGTCTGATAGAAAGCTCGGTGAGGTGTGGGTGCTAAGTTCATCTTGCGATGGATGTAACTCTGAGACCTCTGACTACCCCAATTGGGTAGTTTCCTAGGTCAAAGATACATACATACACACATAAACTCACGCCCGTAATCCCTAATGGGGTGGGCAGAGCCACAAGTAATCAAAGATAACTTGCAGCCACTGTTGATACGATGTCGTAAGCTGGATATGTTATCATATCCAGCTTACGACATCGTATCAACGATACGCTGATACGCTGATCCCTTATCACCATAAGGTTTATACCTTATGGTGATAAGGGATCAGCGTATCGCCCATAACATTAGTCCATCATGTTAGAGGATATAATCCCTCTGTGAAATTCTGATTACTAAATAAATACAGATCTTAAATTGACAAAAAACCTTTTCTTTTTTCTAATTAACTAATTTACAATACAATACAAATACACTTTATTGCACCAAAATAAAAATAAATAATTACAAAAAGACTCTTAACTAAATAAAAACTCTCCCCTCTCTCTCTCTCTCTCTCTCTTTCTTTTTTTCTCTTTTTCTCTCTCTCTCTTTTTTCTCTTGGCAAATGGCGGCCTTATCGCTTAAAGCGATTTCTTCCAGACAACCATAAGGTGAGGAAAAATGTAAAAAGAAAAAATAATTGAAAGATTGCGGGTACAAACTATAAGTACAACTTACCAATAAATACATGCAAATAAATATATAACATACTTACAAATATACATATATACCTAACCTATATACATAACCTAACATATATACCTAATAATTTATTAATTTTAAAAAAGAAAAATGTAATAATAAGTGCCACATTTTGTCACGACGTTTTCCTATGACGTCACAGTGTGCTTTTTCATACAAATTCCAAAGTAATTTCGTGTTTTGACGTTTAGTAAAAAGTAACTGATTTGACTAGTTGGTAACTACCCTATTGAGATATAGTCGTGAGTTTTTGTGTACAGTCATGAGCAATATAATGTACCCACTTTAGGACTCTGTCGCACTAACATATTTGACATTTAGTGAGACTTACAGTCCATTTTGTCTAACAGTTAATGTGACATGGTACCAAAGTGTATACATATTAATGCTCGTGACCGTAGATGTTAATTTGTCATTTTAATAACTGTTTGCTTAATTTTTCAGCTCGAGAACCCTTCTACAAGAGCATATGAACATACATAATGGTAATAGGCCCTACTCGTGTTCAGTTTGTAAGAAGTCTTTCGCGTCCAAATACACTCACCAAGCTCACGTGAAGACACACATGGTAAGTCCTCGTGTGCGTTGTGAGTTCAATGACCGACCTTATCAACCCTAGTGTCAGGGTTACTATTGAGCCGCCAAAGGCCGTAAGGACTACTTACTTACATCAGTAAGTAGTAACCGGGGCCAACGGCTTACCGTGCCTTCCGAAGCACGGATCATCTTACTTTCGTTCAATCAGGTGATCAGCCTGTAATGTCCTAAACAAACTAGGGAACACAAAGTATTTTTTGTGATATGTCCCACCGGGAATCGAACCCACTAAATTAAAAAAAAAAATAAAAATAAAAAAGATATAAATGAAAATATATAATAAATAAATAATAAGTATAATATATAAAAAATAATTTATTAATTCTTAAACTATTATTGATTGATTGATTGAAAATTAAACTTCTATTGTGTGGGTTGTGAGGTGAATTACCAACCCCATCAACCCTGGTGTCAGGGTTATTACTGAACCGCCAAACGGCCTCTGTGGTTCAGTGGTTGAGCGTTGTGTTCACGATCCGGGAAGAAAATTTTGTATACTCTTCCAGGCAAGGCCGCGTCCATTCAAATGCTCGCAATGTTCGAAGTCATTCTTCACACAACAGAACTTGAATCAGCACGAGAAGACGCATCTAGGCATCAAAGACTTCGTTTGCAACGTCTGTGGTAAGTTGTATTTATTTTATCAATAATTAAAACACGAAGCGATTACGCATTGATTGTGCGTGTATGAAGCGATTGATGAGTGTGGAGGAGGCAAGAGAAGTGTGTCAGGATCGAAGCAAATGGAATTCTATAGTCTCTGCTTACCCCGGTGGGAAATAGGCGTGAGTTTATGTATGTATGTATTAAAACACACAGGCAACCATATAAGTAGGTATGGGTGTTAATGACACCGTAACAAATACTGAGGGGGATGATTCAGACCATGATTCTGAGTTGATATCAAGTAGAAGTAGATAAGAAGTGGTTTTTAAATTATTTTCTGTTCCATACTTTTGCGACGGATAATTCCACTTGATATCAACTCAGAATCATGGCCTGAATCATCCCTCAAAGTTTTCGTTACGATGTCACTAACACCCTGTATATAAAAGCTACTGTATTGTTTCAGGTAAAGCATTCGGTACGCAGCATAACCTTGAAGTCCACGGCGTAGTACATTCTGGTACGAAGCCCTTCGTGTGTGGCGTCTGCGCGAAGGCCTTCGCGAGACGAGCTGAGGTCAAGGACCATATGAGAATACACACTGGTTAGTTCACCCATATAACACACTAGAAGCCTTATTTGCCCCTCTACCGACCCCGCCGGCGTGGTCGACGATTTCCCTCAATCAGCGCTTATCGCTATCGACCCACTAGGGTCGATTGATTCTTTCAAATATTTTTCCTCTCAGACGACGCCCTGAGCCGAGGTTCGCGCCCAACTGGGCACCCTCAGGACTGTTGTCTTAAACGTTGTACCGGGTGACAGCCTTCAGCGCTCCCCATTTGTCCGGCCAAGTAGTTAATGTCATCTGCGGCAAATCTACAAAAATATTTGCCCCGATTCCTGCAGACATCCAGAAATCAGAATTATTCAACTTAATTATCATGGATAAACTTGTTGAAGGTCAATGTAACATTTTTGAATTTACGCCATTTCGCAAGGTGTTATGGCTGAGGAGAAGAAATGACAAGAAACTGCGACAGCAACACATCTTTTAAATCAATGAGGATATGAGGAATAACTAGAGGAACACATTCAATATCAGACATTTTTATCATTTAGTTATGTAGTATCCCTTAATGTAATTTTGAGTTATATTTGTCTTTTTTTTTTTGTAATGGCACTGGTGTTGCTTTGTTCCAACCTGTCATTTTTTTACCCGCCAAAACGGAAAGTTTTAAAATGAATGAGTGAATGAATGAATAACCCTAGCGAATAAAACGGGCATCTCGGTGATATGCAACCCGTTTGACGGGTGTTATCAACTTAATTCTGTCGGGTTATTTGTGAATATAACATTTTTTTAATCTTTATATAATAAAGAAGGTTTTGTCAAAAATTTACCATGACAACCCCATCGGTCTAACCTGGGGTTGTTAATATAACATTGAAATTTTTAGTTTTTGTATGATGGGATTGATTGATTTATTCTTCTAGAATAAACAGTTCCAAATTAAAGTAAATTTTAAAATGATTCATGAGTCATGTCAGGGGCCTATGGCGGCTCAATAACGACTCTGACACCAGGGTTGATGGGGTTGGTAGTCCACCTCACAACCTACACGATAGAAGAAAAGTAAGTGGTATGTACGCAGGCGAGCGTCCGTTCTCGTGCGAGGTGTGCGGCGCCACGTTCTCGCAGCGCTCCAACCTGCACTCGCACCGCCGCGCCACGCACCTCGACGACAAGCGCCACCACTGCACGCAGTGCCCCAAGAAGTTCAAGCGACGGAGGTAACTACATGTGTACAGTCATGAGCAATATAATGTACCCACTTTAGGACTCTGTCGCACTAACATATTTGACATTTAGTGAGACTTACAGTTCAATTTGTCAAAAAAGTTAATGTGACATGGTACCAAAGTGCATACATATTAATGCTCGTGACCGTACATAAATAGTAGAATAGGATATGTAGGAATGAAAAGAATTAACGAGGATGAATAAAAGTGCGTGCGAGAATAGAGGACAGGAATGGAAGAGTGCGAAGTGTAGGGCCCAAAAAACGGCAAGCCTAGAAAGTAAGATAGATAGACGTAAGATCTATGTATGTAGACACATTAACATCCCTGCCTTTCTTGTGCGGCAGGGCTACGAGATTAAAAAAAAGTAACATCGTAACGAAAACTTTGAGGGATGATACAGGCCATGATTCGAAGTTAATATCAAGTGGAATTTTCCGTCGCAAAAGTGTGGAACTGAAAATTAAAATTTTCATGGACTTTCCGACAGGAAATTCCACTTGATATTAACTCAGAATAATAAGCTGAATCATCCCCCTCAATATTCGTTACGATGTCATTAACACTCCGTGCAAGTACATACGGATAGCCATACAAGTAGGTATGGGTGTTAGTGACACCGTAACGAATACTGAGGTATAATAAAAGTATAGATTTCAAAATAATTTTAAAAAATCATGAATTTTGCGACGGAAAATTTTACTTTATATTAACTAACTATTAAATAATCATGAGCTGAATCATCCACCTCGGTATTCGGTACGGTATCACCTAACACCCTGTATATTTTTTTGGAAGACAGGCACGCATTTGACCACAATCTCACCTGATGGAAAGCGATGATCTACCCGAGGATGGTATAATGTTTAACGCGTTTTAGCACGTGCCTATTCACTCTTGTTTTGAAGAGGCCCAGATTTTACTGCATGGTATCATTAATAACCTTAACTTGTGGTCTCCAGGTTGCTGGATTACCACATAAAGGCGTCCCACACGGGCGAGCGTCCACTACAATGCGAAATCTGCCACGCGACGTTCGTGTACCCAGAGCATTACAAAAAGCACGCCAGGATACATAGTGGGGAGAAACCTTACGTGTGCGAGGTAAGACCGTCTATAAAACCACATCAAAGGAACATTGCAACTTGACTAAAATTGGCCTCTATGCTCCAGTAGTTGAGCGTTGGACTCACGATCCGGAGGCCCCGGGTTCGAATCCCGGTGGGAACATATCACAAAAATCACTTTGGTTAGGACATCACAGGCTGATCACCTGATTGTCCGAAAGTAAGATGATCCGTGCTTCGGAAGGCACGTTAAGCCGTTGGTCCCGGTTACTACTTACTGATGTAAGTAAGTAGTCGTTACATGAGCCATGTCAGGGGCCTTTGGCGGCTCAATAATAACCCTGACACCAGGGTTGATGAGATGAGGTTCGTACTCCACCTCACAACCCACACGATAGAAGAAGAGTGCGAGGTTTTGTTAACAAAAATCACATGCGATTGTGATTTTTCAAAATGGCGCTTGCGTGGTTTTCGCTATGAGGCGACCGAATGTGTATATAAATGTTTCTTCACAACTGTAAACACCAAAACGCAACGATAATCCCAAACCCATAGCTATACTTAGCTATACAGGGTGTTAGTGACATCGTAACGAATACTCAGGGGGATGATTCAGACCATGATTCTGAGTTAATATCAGGTGGAATATTTCGTCGCAAAATTCATGATTTTTTTTTTAGTTTTTTAAAATTATTTTCAATTCTATACTTTTGCGATGGAAAATTCCACTTGAAATTAACTCAGAATAATCAGCTGAATCATCCCCCTCAGTATTCGTTACGATGTCACTTACACCCCGCACAAGTACATACGGTAGCCATACAAGTAGGTATATGTGTTAGTGACACCGTTACGAATACTGAGGGGGATGGTTCAGACCATAATTCTGAGTTGATATCAAGTGGAATTTTCAGTCTGAATATTCATGAAATTTTTTGTGTTTTTTTTTTAATTATTTTCAGTTCCATACTTTTGCGACGGAAAATTCCACTTGATATCATCTCGGAATCATGGCCTCAATCACCCCTCAAAGTTTTTGTTACGATGTCACTAACACCCTGTATAGCCACACTTTTAACTCGACAGCTATTCTGCCTCCAATGTGACCGGGTGTTCAAAACGAAGTGTGGCTTTGCCAGTCACAAGCTAATACAGTGAAACCTGGTTAAGTGAGACATCAAGGGACCTGCAATGTCGTTTCACTTATAGAGGCATTCCACTTACCCAGTGTCTCGATTCCACTTACCCAGATAACGATCGTAGCTTTCGTTTTGGCATTTTTAAAATAAACATCTGTATGATAGTAAAGCGAAACTAAAAATGAAGGTAATTGAAGCTCAAAATTTGTACTTACGTACTTGGAATTACGTGTGGAATTTGTGGGTAGAATAAGAATGAGTAAACAAACAATGTTATCTCAGTTACAGAGGTTTATGCATATAAAATTTACTCGCTGTCTCAGTTATAGAGGTAACTATGATGATAAATTGAAAGAACGAATCCCAGATATAGAGGCTTACCTCGTCCCACTAACAGAGGTAATTCAGTGCCAAAGTGTTGGGACCTCAGCATGAGTTCCAGTTATGGAGGTTTCTCACTTTCACTGTACATGTACAAAATACACCCCCCCCCCCGCAGGTGTGCGGCAAGTCGTTCAACTCCCGCGACAACCGCAACACGCACCGCTTCGTCCACAGCGACAAGAAGCCCTACGAGTGTCTCGTGTGCGGCGCCGGGTACATGCGGAAGCAGCTGCTCTACACGCACATGAACACCAGCGTGAGTACAACGTACACTCATGAGCAATATAATGTACCTTTTTTTTGACGTGACTTATTGTAGATTTGCCGCAGATGGCATTAACTACTTGGCCGGACAAATGGGGAGCGCTGAAGGCTCTCACCCGGTACAACGTTTAAGACAACAGGCCTGAGGGTGCCCAGTTGGGCGCGAACCTTTTCAAAAGATTTCAAGGAAAAAGTTATCCCCAAACACTGTTGGTGATTCATACTATTGGATACTATGAATCACCAACAGTGTCCCTTAAATCTATGTACTTACCTTCATTAAAATACGAATACCAAAAGTGACTGCAAGTTTTGTCTTCGGATTGTTGCTATGTCTACCCTGTTAGCGATTATAAGCGTGATTTTTATTTACTTTTAATTGAAAATGTGTCTTTGAGCACCTTTAACAACGTTAGAAAGTAGCAGCTACATTGTATGAGAACGTCAAATTTTCCTTCAAATCTGTCTGTCTTGCAATCTTTGAGGGCTAATTACTTAGTTTTTTGCCCATATTAAGGGTACTTTTTATGAATGTTACTAAAAGCCTATTAAATGGAGCAGTTTTTAGAAATACTTTCAGGGTCCATGACAATCTCATGTGTTTATTATTCTTCGGCGAAGTGTTAACAACTGTAACAATTTTGGTCGAATTCTCACTTTGATTTCCGATAACTTTTTTTTTATCTTTGATTTCACTTTGATTTATCTTTGATTGAGCGGTACACAGACTTAGGCATAGTTGTGAAGTAAAATAAAATAATTATTAAGAAAGAGATAGCGACAAAATGATTATTTCTGAAGGTATTAAATCTAGAAAAGGGTACAAAATGGGTCATATCTCCTAAACCGTAAATAATTGCTGAACATACATGGGGGTGTTTCTGGTAGCTAATGAGCCCCTCTATCTAATTTTTCATTTTGAACCTGAACTTCTGGGCCACCCTGTATATAGTTAGTACTGCGCTATAATAAATATATATATATATTTATATATATATATATATATATAGTTATAGTTATTTAGTTATTATTGTGCACACAGATATACACGCATACATACAAATAGCCTATACAATATAAATTTACATATTATGTATTTTTATAATAAATTTAAGGTATTTCTCTACGTTTCAGGGTCACTTGGCTGAATCGATAGTAGTGAATCAACCGAGAGTGCAGAAAGTGAAAGGAAAAGTAAGTTTTTTTTATTATAACCAAGTTCACGTTTGACCGCAACCATTGCATATAGAGTAATACTGTGCATAGAACGGTATCTCTCCGCCCCCCACCAAATCGTGCGGGCGCCGACCGCACTCCCTCTGGGTCTTAACATAGATGAGCTGTAAGAATCAGTAAGAGATTACAACAAGATAACAAGAGCTGCTGAGGAGTTCAGTGGCGCAGCAGTTAACGCGCTCGGCCTGCGATTGTTAAAGTTACGCAACTTTCGCAAAGGCCGGTCATAGGATGGGTGACCACAAAAAAAAAAGTTTTCATCTCGAGCTCCTCCGTGCTTCGGAAGGCACGTTAAGCCGTTGGTCCCGGCTGCATTAGCAGTCGTTAATAACCATCAATCCGCACTGGGCCCGCGTGATGGTTTAAGGCCTGATCTCCCTATCCATCCATAGAGAAGGCCCGTGCCCCAGCAGTGGGGACGTTAATGGGCTGATGATGATGATGATGAACAAGAGCTGCTGGTTCAAATCCCGTTCGAGTCAGATTTTTTTTCGATTTCATTTCCTCTTCTCTTAATTAATCTTTCGAACGCCGGAACGCGGATCTCGACCAGACACAATGTAAAATCTATTGTGTCTGGTATCTCGGCATATGAGAGGTTAATAAATAATAAAAATAATTATTTAATAAAAGAAGATATCTGATTTTTTTACTTTTTTGCAGGTTGATGAAAATGACCAGTTAACCACTGTAAGTTGACCTGCGGTCAAATAGGCCACATTGAAGCACATTCTATACTTAATGTTATTATTGGGAAAATGTGTGTGTGTGTGTGTGTGTGTGTGTGGCTGTCTGTTTGTTTGCTTGTCCGTCTTTCACGGCTAAACAGAGCGACGAATTGGCGTGATTTTTTAAGTGGAGATAGTTGAAGAGAAAGAGTGAGATAGGCTATATTTTGTCTCTTTCTAACCCCCTACTTCCCAATAGAGGATGGAAGTTTGTATAGAGCATTCCGCAATTTTGAAGATAGAAAGCCCTTCAAAGACGGGGTGAAATTTTATATGGGACTTTTCGCAGTTTTAAGGTGGAACTGTGTTACCCCGAATTTAACGCGAGCGAAGCCGCGGGCAAAAGTTAGATCATCTGTAAATACAATTTGACAGTTGCGCATTAATAAAAGTAAGTGCGCAATGTTAACAAGTGTAATTTTTTAGTTGAATTGCTTCAATGTGGCCTTTTTAGACTGAATTAGCCTGAAATTAGTATTTTGTGGCAGTATGGTGTTTTTTTTTTTATTTTTTGTTTATTTATTTATGCTTTTTTATTTCAGGTTATAGAACAACCGGATGAACTGCAACTTAGCGCTATCGAATCCAAATCGGATGGTAAGTTGATAACACACTAATATCATAAATGCGAAAGTAACTCTATCTGTATGTTTGTTACATTTTCACACTTAAACCGCTGAGCCGATTTTGATAAAATTTGTTACGGGAACAGTTTTAGGACCCAAGGAAGAACATAGGCTAGTTTTTATCTCGGAAAGCGCCTGCTCGACCAATGTTGGTAATTTTGTTATTTGACGTAACTTATTGTAGATTTGCCGCAGATGGCATTAACTACTTGGCCGGACAAATGGGGAGCGCTGAGGGCTCTCACCAGGTGCAAATTTGTGGATAACAGGCCTGAGGGTGCCCAGTTGGGATCAATGTTGTTAACCAAAATGGAATGAGGTTAAAAACTAGAAGCTCAAATGTAGGTGGCAGCACTGTTGAGTGGTCGTTTGACAGTTCTCCATACTGTTGCTGAGTCCGGTATACACCATCTAAGTTTATTTTAAGTTATATCTGTCATTTTCTTATCCGCCGAAAAGGAAAGGGACGGGTAATTGACACACCACACGTCAATTTTACGCACTAATTTAAAAATACCCGCCAAAATTTTATAGTGGCCAACAACCCGACAGAATTAAGTTGACAGCGCACGTAAAATGGATTGCACATGAGCGAGATCCCTATTTTGTTCGCCCGGCTTATTCTTTCATTTTAAAATTATCTCTCAATCACCCGTCCCTTTCCTTTTCGTCGGGTTAGAAAATGACAGGTATAATTTAAAATAAAACTAGGAGGAGTCTGCAAGGAATCGGGGCCATTGTCCAGCTTAAAATTCAAAAATAATATTTTTTAAATTCATTTATTTAAGTAGTAATATTTTTTATATTTTTGTAATTGCTACAAAATTTGGAACATGGATAAAATGAACAGATTTCAACTTTTATTATTATAAAGAACCATTATACATATTTTTTAATTTATTCATTTATTAATATATTTTTTATATTTTTGTAATTGCTACAAAATTTGGAACATGGATTATGAACAGATTCCAACTATTATTATTATAAAGAACCATTATACATATTTTTTAATTTATTTATTTTATAATATTTTTTTTATATTTTTGTAATTGCTACAAAATCTGGAACATGGATAAAATGAGCAGGTTGTAACTATTATTATTATAAAGAACCATTATAAATATTGAATTTATTTTATATTTTTTCAGCTGCCCCGGAGAATGATGGAATAACGAAATTGTTTTTAACTGCCGACAAGAAAATGATTCTACAAGACGGTAAGTTACCTATAATTATTAAGGACAGCCTGTCTCTAATTGGGTCATGAACTAGGTTCAAGATAAATTATGAAATTCTGATTACTAAAACTAACGAATTACATTTTATTTTTTCTACTAATTTATGAATTTTAATCAAGAAAAAAATATGTCCGACATTTTTTTTATTTTTTTTTTATTAGGGTCAATAAACAGTGTTCACAATAAAAACTTAAGTAAAAGAGTTGATTAATTTTATCACGTTTTCCGTGCTTTTTTCATACAATTTCCTTAGTAATTTCGTGTTTTGACGTTTAGTAAAAAGTAACTGATTTGACTAGTTGCAAACTAGTCAAAAAAATATAGATGGCGAAATAAAAATGTATTTAATTTTATTATTTTTTTAAGCACAGAAAACTTTTTTATAACCAATGAATCCAATTATCATACAATTCGACTGAACTTTAATTTCATCATCATTCATGGTTTATGTTCATTCCTGGTTTATGTTTTATTTGTAAGGTGGTAAATCATGAAACAGGGCCTAAATATTTATATTAATAAAATGATATATTCTTCTATAAAAGTATATGTTTTTAAATTTTATGTTTTTATCTTGTTTTCAGGCAAAATAAACTTAGTACAAGAGAGTGTAGTGGACCCAACGTTGTTGACATTTATACGTAAGTTGCATTTATTATTATTATTTGGGTTCCGATATTATTATTAGTATATGTTACAAATATTATATATATTTACCCAAAGTTGACCACAGCCTCTATGGTCTGGAGGTCCCAAGTTCGAATCCCGGTGGTGGCGTATCACAAAAATCACTTTGTGATCCCTAGTTTTAATTGATTATTATATTTGGTGGTAACGAATTATGAACAGCTGTTTGTAACCTGAATACCACGCGCTGAAATAAATATCATTTCACAAAAAAATAAGTCATTTCATATAAACAAAATAAAACCTAATAATAGATAGAGCTAATATTAAGTTACAGATGTATGATTAGGGTGAATCTCAAAAATTCAAGTTTGGTGGCGAAATTTCATATTATTTTTTCGTGAAAAATTGGGTTCCGACATGAAAAAGGAATTTTTCAATTCCAAATTTCCCCAATTTTTCACGAAACAATTGTATGACAGTTCGCCACCAAACTTGACACATTTTGATATTCACCCATTAATAAATAAATATATTAACAGAAATAAATTTAATTCGAAAAATGTGGATGTAATGTTTCAGAGAACCTGGATGGCACTGGAAAGTCTGACGGCACACTGCAGGGGATCAGTGCAGAGCAGTTAGGGGAGCATGTACAGGTGAGAGGGGCTCATCCCGGACCATAGAATAAGGAATATTACTAATACTACATGGGAAACCCCCCCACCCTTGAAATAAGGAAAAATACTACGTATACGGTCATAGAATGGGTGAAAAAAAAAAGTTTTCATCTTGAGCTCCTCCGTGCTTCGGAAGGCACGTTAAGCCGTTGGTCCCGGCTGCATTAGCAGTCGTTAATAACCATCAATCCGCACTGGGTCCGCGTGGTGGTTTAAGGCCCTATCCATCCATAGGGAAGGCCCGTGCCCCAGCAGTGGGGACGTTAATGGGCTGATGATGATGATGACTACGTATAGAACGGCAACTCTCCGCTCCCCACCAGCGTTTGAACAAGGTTTACCCGGCACCCCTCCCCTCGAACATAGTTTATTTATTTATTTTTGTTTGGGGAGTTTACAACTTAATTCGCACAATATTACACTTAGTAGTAAGTAAAGGCCAATTACAAGCTACCACAAGTAAAAGAAAAAGAGTTATACAACAAGACAAGAGAGCGGAGATATAGAAAAAATATAAGAAAAAAAAAATTGAATGAATTTTAGACTTGAATCGTGAAGGCAGCGCGCGGACCGTTGTCTTTATTTTTTATTATCAGTTAAGTTTATGTTCGAAAATTTCGGGATCTCGCGGGATTGATATTTCCAATCCGAAAGAGTTGGCGCTGGTACAATGCGGGTAAAAAAAATAAAAATACTTTTTTTTTTAATTTTCAGATGGTAACAAGCGATGAAAACGGCGCCATACGTCTAGTAGAACTGCACATCAACGCCAACCCTGCCACGTGGACGATAAACCAGGAATAATTCGGAAAAATCAGGAATTTGGATTGTTATTTATTTAGGGAAAGCCCTGGTCGGAAACCGCCTGAATTACATCGTAGTGACTTGGGCTCTAAGCCACAGAGTCGACTTTCATCATCCCCCTAGCATCATCCCGTTTTTCACAGGGTCCGCTAACCTAACCTGAAGATTTGACAGGTCCGATTTTTTACAGCAGCGACTGCCTGTCTGACCTTCCAACCCGCGCCATCTATCGTGTGTTTGGGGAACTTAGCCTGGAAAGTCCTTCGTTAAGATAGTGATATTAGTTATAATTAACTTAACTTTCTACATATTTCAAATAGCGTGTGCATATTTATGGTGGAACCACATCTGGCGATCTCTCGCTCTAGCAAACCACGGTTCTGAGGAACAGAAAAGAATAGAGGCATTCCTATGCCTCTATATATATAGCACCTCATAGACCTCAGCACTCTCCTGAATGCTATGAGGTGCTCATAGATGTGGTTAGGTTGCGTTGCCATTGACGCGGAGCTGTGCGCAGATGTGCAGGAATCGACCAATCACCGTGAGGGAGAGAGTGACAGAGCGTCTTCGCTTTTCGCTCTCTCGAATGCTGTTATTGGTCAAATCCGCACACCTCCGCTCTTCTCCGCCCAACTCCGCGTCAGTAGAAACCCGGCCTTAGGCTGCCTGTCCATTGAAGCGGAGCGAGCTTGCGGAGCGGTGAAACGGATAAATATTAACCAATAGGATTGCATAAAAACTCCGCTCAGCTGCAGTGGACAGAGATTGGTTAATCCTATTGGTTAATATTTATCCCTTTTACCGCTCCGCAAGCTCGCTCAGCTTCAATGGACAGGCAGCCTAAGGCCGGGTTTCTACTGACGCGGAGTTGGGCGGAGAAGAGCGTAGATGTGCGGATTTGACCAATCACAGCGTTCGAGAGAGCGAAAAACGAAGACGCTCTGTCACTCTCAGTCAGTCTGTCAGTCATTAGGTAAATATACATAAGATGCTGGTTTTAAATAAAACAACTTTTATAACTTTGTACTGTTTTATTTGTTTCCCTTATTGTTTAACAATGTATAAAGTGGTGCAGAAAACAATAGCGTGCTTTAACAGTTTAATATATTTGGATGTCTAGTCCGACTTAAAATATTGAATAATAACAAAAGTATATATAAAAATAAAAGTGAAAAATTGCTAGTAAATTCTATTTTCAAAATGGTTCATAATAAAATGTCAATATTGTAATGCAAATGAAAACTATGGCACGTTTCTTATTTCTCAGTCCGAGAATTAAAAATAACAGTAAAACGTATACGTCACACGTATTTTATACGTATATGTATAACGTAAATTGCACGTAATGTGGTGCTAATTCCTGTAGACAAAGATGCTGATTCCAGTACGGTCCGAGCATTAATATGTATACACTTTGGTACCATGTCACATTAACTTTTTTGACAAATTGAACTGTAAGTCTCACTAAATGTCAAATATGTTAGTGCGACAGAGTCCTAAAGTGGGTACATTATATTGCTCATACTGTACACACATCTAATTTTATTTTACACCTGTAATTTTCTTATCCGCTGAAAAAGAAAGGGACGGGTAATCGACTTGCATAAAATTTATGGAAGACACGTCAATTTTAGACACACTAAAACAACCTAAAAATACATTGGGCAATAACACGACAGAATTAAGTTGACAGCACACGTCAAACGGATTACATATGAACGAGATGCCTATTTTATTCGCCCTGGTTATTTCATTTTAAAATTAACGGTTGTCAATCATCCGTCCCTTTCCTTTTCGGTGGATAAGAAACTGACAGGTATAACTTAAAATTAGGAAATCGGGGCCAATGTATAGATAGATTCTATTATACGTTTACAACGTAAATTACACGTAAATGATGCCAATTCCTGTAGACACCATCTAATTCTATTTTAAGTTATACCTGTAATTTTCTTACCCGCCGAAAAGGAAAGGGACAGGTTATTGACAACTGTTAATTATAAAATGAATGAGTGAATGAATGAATAACTCGCGCAAATCAAATGGGTATCTCGCTGGTATGCAACCCGTTTGACGTGTGCTTTCAACTTAATTCTGTCGGTTATTGGCCGATGTAATTTTTTTATAGGGTTGTTTTAGTAAGCCTAAAATTGACGTGTGTTCCATAAACTTTATGCCTGTTGATTACGCGTCCCTTTCTTTTTCAGCGGATAAGAAGATGACAGGTATAACTTAAAATAAACTTAGATGGTATGTACAGATTGTACAGGAATGATCACCATTATCTGTTCTCACTAATTTGAAATAGTTCTGATAATTCGTAATAAGCGATAAAAGTATATAAAACAATATATTTTGATGATAAATTGAAATTTCCAGAATTCACAATGTTACAGTAGTAATTAATTAAAAAAGCGATGATAATCTTTACTACTAGTAGGAAAATAGGTATATTTTATTAAAATAGATTCTAATGTTGAAAGTGTAACGTAGAATTTACTTAACTAACGCGATAATATAAATATGTGAGGATTTTATGAATGTTAGAATGAATGGAACGAACGTGTACCCCCCTCCCTCGCAACAGTTCGTACGACCTCACCCCCTCTTGTGTCTTACTTTAGTCTAAATGGCCTAAGAAGTGATAGATGAAGACCTATAACCCAACAGCGGGTTGATATGACACCATGATGAGTATTTGCACAAACACACGCCTGTAATCCCTAATAGGGTGGACAGATCCACATGTAAGGTGTCTTAAAATGGATATGACTATTATCGGGCTTCGGGATTCGGGCCCGTTAAATATTACAATTCGATAAAAGAATCAATTCAAATCTCATTGTTACCGTGTGCAGACTGACGCGTTAGTGCGAATGAGACAGTCCGCGCGCTCTCTTACAAAGGACTAATGGAGCGCGCTGCTGCAGCGGCTGCATTTCACGACTGCTTCGAGACCGCATTATTGAACGTGGCGCCATCTGTTGCATGTGGGCGGAACTATCTGGCCAACTTGTTGGGTCCGCCACGCGTATATGTTCGCAAAATGCCTTTTCGCCCAAATGCCACTTTCGCAAAATTCCGTGCATTTTTTCCGATGTGGTGGCTTTTTAAGAAATGTGTAAGAATGAAATTAACTAGGTAAGTGTGTTCCAATCTAAGGCCACGTAACTTAAGCTTAAGGCCCTATCTCATTAGAACACCATAGTTGCGCAACCAACATAGCGTTTATAAAATTACATAAATTTTGTTGGTGGCGCAACCGAGTCCTAGTGAGATACGGCATACTATTACGTATTTTGTGGTCTAATGCCAACTTTTTTTCAATAAACAAGGACTTAATTCCATAATCTATAATCTACTTGGGTAGTAAGTATATAGTTACTGTTATAAATAGTTTAGTTACACCTATTAAAATATATCTCCTTTTAATAAAATAAGTTTAAATAAAGGTCACACACACGACTAATAATAAAAATAAGACGTTAATTAGTTTATTTGTTAAATCATCTGTAAAACCTCCCTGCAATAAAAAAAATTAGGCAATAAAAAATATAAAAAAAAAAGATTAGTCGCATATTAAATCTTTAAATAATCGTATTTTTCCGGCATTTTTCAATAGTAATAAATATATAAAAGGGAGGAATTTGACCGACAATGGGACAATTATTGAGTAATGTTACGGACAGCGCCATCTAGCGAACTTCTGTTCATTTAGGATGCCTTATGTCAAAGATTTTAAGAATGTAACGAAGTAATCAGGAAAGCCAATAGATGTCGCTAAAAAGAATACCGAGTCGGAATGAAAGTTCTTCGAATAGGTATCGGAATATCACCGTGAATGCAAAAATATTCCAGAAGCCATCCATTTCTATAATTCAAGAACATTGCTTCTATTCAAATCTATTTATTAATGTTGATAACGCTGTCCTTCACAAATAGATTTTAGGGCAACTAGTAATGTATAATTATTTGACCTTTCGTAATTATTTCGAACAAATGAATCTGATTTTCTACGGAACTGACTTGACTACAATCTCACGTAATGGTAACTGGCGATGTGACCTAAGGTGGTACACGCTTAACTAGTACATTCCTGAATTGCTTTAAACCCCAAACCCCCGTGTTTGTTTACAAATTAAGTTATTTATTTATTTATTTTTACAGTTTTACATTCAGCCATTACAGTTGAAATTAGCGAAATTAAAAAGAAAAAGGTTTTTTCTCTCCGTCTTACGGAACCTCGGGGACCGGACCTAACCTAACTTTCTTAAATGTCCGAAAGCCGCTAAGAGTTAAGGGGGAGAGTGCGCAATCCCGCTCACACTTACGGGTTCGACCCCACGCGGTAACAATGAGATTATTATATGGAGTGTCCAAGGTGTGATCGAATGATAAGTACTTGTATAGTTGATATTTGAAAACTCGACTATGAGTTTGATTCCGTGCTTCGGAACGCGTGTTAAGCCGTTACTTCCGGGGTATTGCTTTATCGATAGTATTAATAAAGCAATACTATCGATAGTAGATCGATATAGATGATTTCCAAGGTCAACAATCGATAGTCTAAGGGTTGTAATAATAAACTAATCTCAGCTTCGAGACTGCCCTTAAGATCACGTCAATGTGACAGTTCTTATATAAAAACAGAGACTTGAGCATGATCTTGAGGGCAGTCTCAGCTAAGATTCGTTTATTAATACCACCCTAACTATCGATAGTTCGGGAACACTAGTTTGTAAGTAAATAATGTCGATAGTATCGATAATATTGGCCGTGTAACGATAGTATTGGTCTAAATGAGCTAAAAGCCGCCATTGCTAGCCCATTGATGACGTAAGTGTTGCCATTAAATTGGTATCTCCAACATTCCAAGGATTTAAATTGTATTACTGACTAAAGTACTTAATTCACTCGACATACTAAAAGTTCAAAATTGCCTTGCGAAGTAAATTAAAAACATAAGTCGTGGGTAATTTATTTTTTACAAAATGGCAACTGAGTGAAATGTTAACTGTCACTTTTGAGCATACCAGCGGGCCTAGCACTGTAAGCACGCGACTTTTTCTCGCCGCGACAGAGATCGTCTGTCTCTTTCTGTGCAGTACTCTGAGAGAGTGACAGGTGACGTATGTTGAAGCGAGAAAGAGTCGCGCGCTTACGGTGCTAAGCCCACTGGTTTTATTATACCATGCTATCGATAGTATAGATGTAATTGTATGTAAATGACCTTAATATGATCATATATCTTGATGGACAGGGCAGGTGACTCCGAAGCAAGTGTCCCCGTAGTCGAGGCACGGGTAGGCGGCCGGCTTGAACGGCTCCGCCTTCGCACAGAACTGGACCACCCTGGAATTACCATGAGGAGCTCAGTGGCGCAGCGGTAAACGCGCTCAGTCTGCGATTGTTGAAGTTAAGCAACTTTCGCAAAGGCCGGCCATGGGATGGGTGACCACAAAAAAAAAGTTTTCATCTCGAGCTCCTCCGTGCTTCGGAAGGCACGTTAAGCCGTTGGTTCCGGCTGCATTAGCAGTCGTTAATAACCATCCGCACTGGGCCCGCGTGATGGTTTAAGGCCCGATGTCCCTATCCATCCATAGGGAAGGCCCGTGCCCCAGCAGTGGGGACGTTAATGGGCTGATGATAATGACCCCGGAGGCCCCAGGTTCGAATCCCGGTGGGGACACTAAAATCACTTTGTGTTCCCTAGTTTGGTTAGGACATTACAGGCTGATTGTCCGAAAGTAAGATGATCCGTGCTTCGGAAGGCACGTTAAGCCGTTGGTCTCGGTTATTACTGATGTAAGTGTAACCCTGACAGGGTACAGGCTGACAGGGTTACTAGTGAGCCGCCAAAGGCCCCTGACATGGCTCATGTAACGACTACTCACTTACATCAGTAAGTAGTAACAGAGACCAACAAAACAACAAAAAATAAAATATATTATATATAAGTTATTAATAGAATCAGGACTAACCCGTAGTCGCCCTTCTGCATCCACTTGGGGTCAATGGTTTTGAGCATCTCGTACCGTCCCTTGGGCATACCGCATATTGTTTCCGATTTCACTGTCCGCGCGGCTATTATTGGAGCTGGGATGAAGCCTGCAATTAGCAAAGTGAAGAATTTAGTTCTTGAATCATTTCCCCTTCTTTTCGAGTCAATGCTGATGATTACGGTACCTACCCACCATCTAACTTTATATTAAGTCATACCTGTCATTTTCTTATCCGCCGAAAAGGAAAGGGACAGAAGGTTGACAACTGCTAATTTTAAAATGAAAGAACGAATGAACGAATTCATTTTAAAATGAATGAATTTTAAATGAATAGACTGGGCGAATAAAATCTAGCCGATTGCCTCGTCGACGTGTGCTATCAACGTAAGTCTGCCGGGTTATTGGCCAATAACAAATAAAAAAAAGTAATAAGAAATTTTGGGGTTTTTATAAATGTCAACGTAAAATTGTCGTGTGTTCCACAAATTTTATTTCTTTACTTGCGATTACCCGTCTCTTTCCTTTTCGGCGGATAAGAAAATGACAGAAGAAAGTCACCCCCGCAACTCTGTTTATATATTCATCTTCTATTGAGGTGGGTAGACCCACAAGCCAAAATAGACAAAAAAAATGTAGAAATATTTAAAAAAAATAAATATTTATGTTTTGTTTATTTGTGTATTTATTTGTTGTTGTGTGTTTATTTTATTTTTATGTAGAAATATTTTTATATTTTATTCTTTTTTTGTTTTCGTTTTCCCCAAAGGGTAAGGCAAAGGGAACTATGCCCATACAGCCATGTCTTACGTATTTTTTTTCTTGATGAATAATGAAATGATGAAAGGTGATGATGATGAAACCTAAGCCCCCACCTTCGGAATAGACTCCTACTCCGAACCCCAAACGAATTAACTCAAAAGTCCGCATAAACTTTCGAGTTATGAAGCGGCTTCCTGGCACGAAGCGAAAATAGGCAGATACACTTTGTTTATTGAATACTCCGATATAATAACACTCGCGAATGTCTTCCGACTAACTTAATGCGATCATTAACCACAAAACACCACTTCGTATTAATTAATTATATTATTCAATGAAGAAAGCAACTGTCAAAAAAAAAATATTTTAAATAATATTTTTTTTGTTTCTTTTTTTCTGACAACTCACCCTGCATAGAAGGTTCCAGGCCTACAGTGTTGACACAGTTGCGTTCACCAACCAGCTTCCTATAGTTAAGATCTCCTTTGAACAATATCATCACGGCGGTTTGCAATTTACGATACATATTTGGCATGAGTCGCTTCATGTCCCTGTACGGGTGAGGATAGGTCCAATAATCGTCACACTGAAAAAAAAAAATAACGATAAAAACTGCCTACATCTCACTATATTATATAAAATTCAATATCTCTTATACTTAAAGGTTGCCTGGAAGAGATTGCTACTTAGCAATAAGGCCGCCTATTGTACTCTTTCTATTAAAAATTAAATTAAAAATTATTTATTCATCACACACAAGTAATAAGTTTACAAAAGTTTGGAATAGCTTTGTATGATTGCCTCGAGTGTGTGATCTGGAGCCTAAGCTAGGGCGACCCTGTATTTCAGGACTCCAGGTCCCCACCCGCGAATCGCTTAACTAAAATAGGTGCAAAAGAATTGATATCAGGTCTGTGTGTGCATGTATATATGTGTCTATATGTCTGTGTATGAGTGTGTGTGTGTGTGTGTGTTTGTGTGTTTGTGTGTGTGCGCGCGTGCGTGTGAGTGTGTGTGTATGTGTGCGTGTGTGGGCGTGTGCGTGTGTGCGCGCGTGTGCGTGTGTGTGTGTTTGTGAAAGAAAAAGATTATTGTAGGACTTCCAATAAGGCCTCTGTATCGTCATAATTCTTTTTGAACAGCCAATTACGAACTATGGATTTACACTGGTATTTTGTTTTATTATATATGTTTAAATGTATATTTAATTTATTGTACAAGTGGGATGCAAGAAATTCGTATTGCCTTCGAAAGAACGTTGTGTGGTGGGTTACAGTTTTGCAGATTTTACTTAATTTACGTTGGGAAAGTTGGAGGGAGGGGTCGTATTTAAGTGTAGCATGTTTGTGCAGTATAGTGTTTAGGATAAAAAGTTGTCTAATGCTAAGAACTTCACATTCCTGGTATAGTTTTTCAGTTCGGTATCAAAATAAATAAATTCTATTTCTCTTTTGTATTTTGTTTTTTCCTGTTTGTGCAATAAAGTATTTGTTATGTTATGTTACTTCTCCCATCAGGGGGGTTAAAATAGCTACATCGAAGCAATTCATCAAAGAAAGCAATATTGCTATTTGACATATTTATGTTTGCATTGCGCACTTACTTTCATATGCGCAAATGTCAAATAAATGATGAATTCCTTCGATGTGGCCATTTTAACCCCCCAGGTGTCGCTACTGTTGTGTTCTTAAATTTTGACATTTCTCCATACTACATAACATACGATGTTTTCCTTCACCGCTGAGCACATGATAATCATTTATGATCCAAACATGAATTCGAAAGCAAATTCGACAATCATTGGTTAAGGTCTGTGCTGGATTCGAACCTGCGACCTCCAAGTGAGAGGCCAGCGTTCTACCAACTGGGCTACCGCGGCTTTTTTAAGTTCGAGTAAAATGAGACTCACCAGCACAAGAAACTGCCCCTCATTCACGTAGGTGCTCCAAGCCTCCCCCAGTTGTCTGAGGTTGTCCGAAGTTATGTTTTTGGTGGGCGTTTCGCCCTCCGCCGGCGCAGGCTGACCCGGCATTTCTACAATATACAATATACAGAAGTATATTACAATATACAACAACAAATATAATATACACGGTATTTCTGCAATATACAATATACCGAAGTATATTATATTATATATATTACAATATACAACAAATATAATATACACAACAATACAACAACAGAGGTACATCCTGAACCATGAACTAAGTATCCATGCCAACGTGATAAGTGGTGAGCCGTATCGCTGTCTATAAAGGTCGAGTCAACTGTGTTAGTGAAAACTGCACTTGAGATATATGGATAACTCGTTGGTGCAAGTCCGTTGCTGGAGTTTGGACTGGCACTCCCTGATAGAGAAGCAAACCAGTGTACCACAGGACTTCAGTGATCATGCCAGGTTTGGAATACAGTAGGGAGTGTAAAAATAAAAGAAAAAAGATCCAACTTACGTTTCAACTCGACAGTTTTACTGAAGGCTGCATTCTTGCAAGCACTTATAAGGTAGCTGTAACATAAATTTAATCCTTTTAAAATTAGATAGATAGATAGATAGATAAAAACATTTATTTGGTCTACAGACACACATGCATACAAAAAGAAAAAGATTAGATACAGACAACCAATCAACAGAGACGAAGCTCTGTATTAAACACGCCAGGTATGTATGTGTGCTGTAGCAGCGCAAATCGGTCATAGCTCAGCGCAAGTTTTTGCTCTCACGAACAAAACGCTGATTTTCAGCTACAACACGGCTGGAGAAATCCGCGGGTACGGCAACCGAACCAACCGATGATGCCCGCCAATAAAATACGATACTGAAAAAGTTGTATAAAATAATAGTATACTGTACATAAATAAATACACTTCTCATCAAAAAAATCGAAACACTTCCGTTTTCATTGTTTCTGTCCGAATTTAACACAAAAAAGAATTCATACGATGAAAAAAAATACATAAATGTATAGCTGGCAGTTTGGCCATTACAGTAATAAGCGAAAATTCTAAATTCAAAATTAGAATTTCATTTGTTTATCTTATAAACGAAATGAATCACTGTTTTGAGACAAATGTGTGTTTAGGGTTGGAGTACATTTAGCGTTTAAAAACTAAAAATTGGCGCCTATCCTTAAACTTTTTGTTTTTTATTTCAATACTGTGACTTTGGGACGTCTGAAAAAAGGTTTTTTTTCTAAAACGTATGGATACTTCGCCCACAGAAGCCGCCCAAGTTGTGGCATTGCTGGATTCTGGCCTTAGTCAGCGTGTTGTGGCTGCAAGACTGCATCTAAGCCTGTCATCTGTTCATAGAGTCTATAAACGTTATCGGGAGACTGGTTTGTTCACGCGCCGTTCAGGATCTGGCAGGAATCGGGTCACTTCTGAGCGAGATGATCGATTTATTGTAACAACTTCTTTAAGAAATCGACGCCTTAACGCTTTTCAACTGCAGCAGCGGCTTCGTGTTGTACGAAGGGTGGCTGTAAGTGACGCTACAATTAGAAGAAGGTTGAAGGATCGTGGACTGGTACCGCATAAGCCAGCAAATGGGCCGAAATTAACTGCAGACCATCGAAGAGCGCGCCTTAACTTTGCACGTGAGCACCTAAATTGGTCATACCTACAGTGGAGCAAAGTTCTCTTTTCTGATGAGTGTAAAATTATGCTGTATGGTAACGACGGAAGGAACAAGGTCTACAGAAGAGACGGAGAACGCTATGCACAATGCTGCATTGAAGAAAAGGTCAGCTATGGTGGCGGTTCGTGGACGGTTTGGGGAGGAATCAGCGCCGACGGTAAGACAGAGCTTGCTTTCGTGTCTGGGCCACGTCTGCCTGCACTAAACTGTCATCGGTACGTCGAAGAGTGTCTCGAGCCTCATGTGATGCCCTATGCACATTTTATTGGCAACGGCATCATATTCATGCACGACAATGCTAGGGCTCACACCGCGGGCGTCGTACGAGATTATCTTAACGAAGTCGATATCTCTATTATGGAATGGCCAGCAAGAAGCCCGGACATGAATCCCATTGAACATCTGTGGGATGAATTAAAGAGACGAATTCGAGCAAGAGATCCTGCCCCAGAAACACTTAGCCAGCTGCAAGATGCAATCCAAGAGGAATGGGACAATATACCACAGCATGTGATCGTGACTCTCATCCGATCGATGAAGAACCGTATGGAAGCAGTAATTAGAGCTCGGGGAGGGAATACAAGTTATTAAATAAACGTTTTTTAGCTTTTTTTTTCATTTACGTGTGTTGTTTTATCCATTTCCTTTATACTCCATACGGAATAAAAATGACTCATTTAACAAAATACGAAACCTATGAAAAATTCATTTAAATTTAGAACATTAACATTAAGATTTGATAAGCTCATATTACTCACTATTAAACGGCATTTAACATTTATTCCTAAATGTACACATTTTTCTGATAATCCTGACAAAACGTAAACTTGCAAGGTGTTTCGATTTTTTTGATGAGAAGTGTAGTTGTATGATATATAGGTTTTTATTAAAACAATTTTACATAATTAGCACATGTTGTTAATGTAATTAGTATATATATAGTATATTTGTATATGTGTGTGTATCTATTCATATAATTATATTATATCAGTTTGTATTATAAAATGAAAAAAAAAAGCATAAATACTTTAAGTTTGCAACTTGTAAAATTTAAATTTAAAAATTCTCGCCACTTATGCAACATCCTATGAATTTACCTGTTTCTGTATATCCAAAAGTAGAGATTTCATTTGTTCCTTAAAAGTTAGTTTAGATTTCAAAGCCCTTATCGGTGGTGGGATATTATTCCAACACTTTGTTGCATGGTAGCGAAAACTGCCAGCAAATGCAATTAGTGCTATAATATTGTTAAAATACATGTGGGCATGTGGCTAAGTGAGTAATAAATTCAAATTCAAAAATATCTTTATTCAGTAGGTAGGGGAAGACCAAGAAGAGCTTACATGGAACAGATTAAAGGTTAACGTCGTGTCTTATAGGGAAGTCAAGGAATTGGCCTTTGATAGACTGGAATGGAAAATGCTACACGGACAAGAGTGTGGCTCTTAAATTGATAATGATGATGAACATAGTTACACTTTCAATCGTCATTTTTTACATAACGAACGTCTCATCCGCCTAAAACTACTGCCGCTTCTCACAAACTGTATAGCCGGGGAAAAGAAGCTGCAAGAAAAACCTCGGCACAGGGCCCTAGACGTTCTTTTTTTTTTAAATCATAAAATATTATTATACAATTGAGTAATTTAGCTGTCTAATATCAGTTCTCAGACAGTTAATCCCATGCATTCATATCTTCTAAATAATCAATAACCTTAGATAGGTGAGTTTAGATGGTTATGTGTGAGAAGTAAACGAGTGGCTTGAGTAGTACAGAAGGTATAGAGTATAGAAGGGATGCATAGACAAATTGAGTCTTCTTCTTATCGTGTGGGTTGTGAGGTGGAATACCCACCTCATCAACCCTGGTGTCAGGGTTATTACTGAGCCGCCAAAGGCCCCTGACATGGCTCATGTAACGACTACATACTTACATCAGCAAGTAGTAACCGGGACCAACGGCTTAACGTGCCTTCCGAAGCACGGATCATCTTACTTTCGGACAATCTGGTGATCAGCCAGTAATGTCCTAACCAAACTAGGGACCATAAAGTAATTTTTGTGATATGTCCCCACCGGGAATCGAACCCGGGACCTCCGGATCGTGAGCCCAACGCTCAACCACTGGACCACGGAGGTCGTTAATTGAGTAAGAAAAAAACAAGAAAGAGAAAGAATGATGATCCGCGCTTCGGAAGGCATGTTAAGCCGTTGGTCCCGGTTACTACTTGCTGATGTAAGTATGTAGTCGTTACATGAGCCATGTCAGGGGCCTTTGGCGGCTGAATAATAATCCTGACACCAGGGTTGATGAGGTCATCTACCTCTCAACCCACATGATAAGAAGATTACGAATGTTAACACGACTCACTTGAAATCCTGCGGAGTGACGTCAGACACGAACCAGGGATATTTCTTCACGTGGAATCTCACCTAAAATACAACATTGAACATTATATTTATACAAAGGAAATTTAAACCCATAGCATAAAAGAAAGAAGCTGGAAAGGCCTTACGCGCATTTAGCCACATGACGTGGTAACTGTCTCACTTTCTTAACTTGTTCATAGTTACATTGTTACGAAACGCGGTGTACAAATCAGAAAACAACGTACGGACGCCCCGCACAACAGCGTGGAATGCTCCTTCACCACTAATTTAAGAGCCACGCTCTTGTCAGTGTAGCATCCTCCATGCTACTTCTTAGGGAAAAATAGGGCAGTGGTTTCCCTCTTGCCTTCCGCCCCGCAGTACTCTGTCTGACGCGAGCGGGATGGCGCCCAGAGTTAAAACAATTAACTTACCTTATTTACCATTCCTTGGGCTAGCAAGAAATGTGCTAAACACATGTCCGCGAACAACTCAAATCCAGCGTTATCACAAACGATATCTGTAAGAAAAAATAAATAATAATTATTTATTTCAGGTATTACCCATATAGAATAGAATTAGTGTTAGTAACAAATATGCTTAGGTGAATATTAGGGAAAATAAAATAAAATCATACTCAAAATTTAAAATTAAAATAAAAATCAAATTCAAAATTAAAAACAATTTAACTAATTTAATCGGATTTTAGTGTCTAAGAATAAAATATATTATTATTAGACGAATGCAAACGATTATTGAAGGTAAGGTTCTAAAAGAACGCCTTAGTAGAATAGAATAGAATAGAATAGAAATGTTTTATTGCGACCATGTGTTCGTACAAATTGTGGTGTTATAAAAATACAGAAGTAAGTATTATAATATCAACATGGACCCGGTAAGGGCACTGCAACTGTTAGAGAGGACAACATACTTAATTATTAGTCAGCGATACAATTTGTATTTATTATACTTACTATATTTTAACAATATTATTGCACTTATGTTTTAAGTATTGTTTTATATGTTTATTATGATTTAATTTATAAAATATTATTAAAATTTATTCATTTTAGTTTATCATTTATATATTCATTGACTGTGTAATAGCTTTTAGTGATAAGTAGTAGCTTTAGTTGTTTTATAAAAGAATTAACGTTGGTTTCATTTTTAATAGTATCAGGAAGGTGGTTATATATGTATTTTGATTGACATAACTAGTGGGCTATTGGTGTGCAGTGCTAGTAGCACAGTTAGAAGAACGCTTGACTCTCACTGTAAGGTCACAGGTTCCAATCCCACCACAAGCCTAAACCAATCTTCTTATCGTGTGGGTTGTGAGGTGGAACATCAACCTCATCAACCCTGGTGTCAGGGTTACTATTGAGCCGCCAAAGGCCCCTGACATGGCTCATGTAACGACTACATACTTACATCAGTAAGAAGTAACCGGGACCAACGGCTTAACGTTTGCCTTCCAAAGCACGGATCATCTTGCTTTCGGACAATCAGGTGATCAGCAATGTCCTAAGTAAAGTAGGGATCACAGAGTGTTTTTTTGTGCTATGTCCCCACCGGGATTCGAACCCAATTCGCCTAAACCAATGATTTTCTTGTTTGCGAGTTCCAGTTTGGATAATAAATGATTACCACGTGCTCAGGGGTGAAGGAAAACGTCGTGAGGAAACCCACATACCCGAGAAATACGTTTTGGAGGTATGTGACTTAACCTGTATTGGGCTGGTTTTCCCTTCGCGGGTTGGAGGGCCAGACAGGCAGTCGCTTCTGTGAAAGACCGGACCTGTCAAACCTGTCCTGTCAAAAAACGGGATAAAGCTAAAGGAGAAAAGAAGAGTCATCATCTCCCTAACATTATCCCGTTTTTCACAGGGTCCGCTTACCTAACCTGAAGATTTCACAGGTCCGATTTTTTACAGAAGCGACTGCCTGAACTTCCAACCCGCGAAGGGAAAAGCAGGTTAGGTCACATACCTCCCAAAAATGCGCTAAAAGAATAAAAAAAGAAGGGTATTTTATTAATTTTAATCAATTTCCCTCTCTGACGAAATAAATTTGTACTATAATTTATTTATTTTGTTTAATTATTAAGCTGACTTGTTTTAATTGACTGCAACTTAAAAATTTGCATACCTGCTTGCCGGCTGAATACACGGTTAATTGTTTTCCTATTTACATTTGCTATAAGAACTAGGTAATTATGAATATTACGAATACGGGCAAAAGGAAATGGCTCAGCTTGTGCTGTGATGGAGCCATGCTATGGCGCCATCCAGCGCTGGTTTTCAGTCATTTCCTCTTCCTGGGATATTGTGCGGAAGTAATTGTCAATTCTATTTATACTGTATTCTCTGCAAATAAATGATTTCTGATTCTGAATGTTGAATGTTGTTGTTGATGTTTGAATGTTGCAATACGAGAAATTCAAAAAAATGTTAAAGTTATTATTATTGGATAAATGTATATATGATATAAGAGAATACACGAATACCTAATTATTACTGAAGTTTGCTATGTAAGTATCTAATCTCAAATGACTATTTTTTTTTCTTTAATTTCTATATGTGCTTTTACATTTAATTATAAACATTATTTAAATATTTGTATACCTATCTGTAGGTGGAACATAGAGAACTAACTGTAACATAAACCTGTAACACCAATTTTATGTACTTATGTTCAATGCAAATAAAGAATCTGAATCTGATTCTGAAAGAAAGACAAAAGCGAAGTCATACGTACCGAAAAAGACACAGGAAGGTATGCAGTACTTAGCGGGGCAGGGGATCTTAGGAGCCTCCTCGGCTGGAGCACCCTCTGCGGCCTCCGCCGGCGCCTGGGGCGGAGCCGGCTGCAACGCACAAACATACGTGTCTACAACATCTAACTCAACTAATAATCTTATCGGTCTAAGTAATATTAGTACTCAATATTCTAGACAGATGGCGCTGGCTGCTTTATGACATTACATAGATCGAAAGAATTTCGCATGGACAGGAGGAAAACCCGTTGGTGTAATGGTTAACACGCTCGTCCCGGATTGGCAAGAGCTGCGGGTTCAAATCCCGTCAGTCAGATTTTTCTTTCCATTTAATTTTCTCGTTGTGAGTTTCCCTAAGCAAGCAATAAAATAGGTACAGTGAAACCTGGTTAAGTGAGACATCAAGGGACCTGCAATGTCGTTTCACTTATAGAGGTATTCCACTTACCCAGTGTCTCAGATATACAGGTATAAATAAATATCTGTCTCATTTACAGAGGGTTCCATTAATAGAGGTGAGAATACAGGTTATTTCAGTTATACAGGTGCGATCATTAAATAAAATAACGTGTTATGTATTTTTCAAATAAACATCTGTATGATAGTAAAGCGAAACTAAAAATGAAGGTAATTGAAGCTCAAAATTTGTACTTACGTACTTGGAATTACGTGTGGAATTTGTGGGTAGAATAAGAATGAGTAAACAAACAATGTTATCTCAGTTACAGAAGTTTATGCATATACAATTTACTCGCTGTCTCAGTTATAGAGGTAACTATGATGATAAATCGAAAGAACGAATCCCAGATATAGAGGCTTACCTCGTCCCACTAACAGAGGTAATTCAGTGCCAAAATGTTGGGACCTCAGCATGCGTTCCAGTTATGGAGGTTTCTCACTTATCCAGGTCCCACTTAAGCAAGTTTCACTGTATTAGGTTGTGGCGTACGTACTGTCTATACGCCACCAAGATTAATTTGGGCCGCACCCTTACAATTTGGAGAAATCATCTATATCTTTCTGAATCTACTATGACGTTGCCCGACGTTAGCATGCAGATCTGGTATGGACTGTAGTGATCACTGCTATAGAACCCACAAGGTTACGTCACTTTTGCAATGCTTACTAAACTAAATACAAAACTAAATTATTATTTTTCGAACTAAAGGACAGTCAAAACGTACCCTCCACTAACAGATTCCAGACATATCTTATTCGAAGCGTCTTAGACAGTTGATATTTCTAAACCCTATCGATTTCGAAGCTAAAATTGGTAGTCTTTTTAAACTACTTAAAATACGTATATGGTATCTGTTAAGACCTTACTTCATAGGAAAGGTATCTGTTGGAAGGGGGGGACAGGTCATTCAATTACGATCATTGTCTTTTATTTATAGGTAACATGTGCCGACTACGGTTTTGGGCAATTTTTATATATTTCTTTTAAAGAACGTCTAGGTCCCTACGCCGAGGTTTTTCTTACAGGTTTATTCAATACAACAACTACAAAAATAATCATTATCCAGAACAGTTTTAACTTCTTTAGTTTTTCTTTAACTACATACATACATAAACAGCCTATATACGTCCCACTGCTGGGCACAGGCCTCCCCTCAATCAACTGAAGGGGGTATGGAGCATACTCCACCACGCTGCTGCAATGCGGGTTGGTGGAGGTGTTTTTACGGCTAATAGCCGGGACCAACGGCTTAACGTGCCCTCAAAAGCACGGAATCATCTTACTTTTTTGGACAATCAGGCGATTCAAGCCTGAAAAGTCCTTACCAAACAAAGGACAGCCTCACAAAGTGATTTCGACAATGTCCCCATCGGGAATCGAACCCGGACCTCCAGATCGTGAGCCTAACGCTCTAACCACTAGACCACGTAGGCTGTTTTATTTAACTATAAAATAATAAATCTATGAAATTCGTAATAATTCTACTGCAACTAACGTCTTCGCACTTCGGTACCCCGGCCAAAGTCGCAAATCTATGACAACTGCATTTGGCTTTGAACGGCGCTGTCTTACTCTGTGAAACAGCAGTAAAAGGAATATTTATTTATTTATATATTGTTTTAAGTTTACGCGGTTATTATCATAATTAAAGCACACAGTAACGGCAATATCGGGAGTCTCATATCTCCATTTAAACGCGGTAAGAACCCGTTACTATGTGCTTTATTTATTTATTTCCACATATAACAACATTACAGGGTGATCTAAAGTCAAGTCAAGTCAACTCGTGATCGGGTGCTGCGTATGTCGACAGGCCTGCTTCTGTCAGGGAGCTCATAAAACACTGTCTCTGTGATAAAGTCACATAAACTCTTTATTTTTCACATTCCTTCCACCGACTGTAATTGGAATACTATTGTATTTAATTTAATAAATTACGTAATACAAACTGGATTTAAAAAAAGAAAGGAAAACATGAAGCAGTAGGACTAGGGCCCTGTGCTGGGAGGTTTTCTGGCCACATCTTTCCCTCAGCGTTACAGATTCCGATGTGGTAGTAGTTTTACAGCTAGTTACATAATATGTAATTAAGTTTTTGACGTTAAAAAGCGCTAACTTTGTAAGCCAATTTTGAAAAATAAATATTTTTGAATTTGAATTAAAGCGCTGTATGGCGAGAAAACTATATACAGGGTAGGGAACGCAATCCCGACTCGAGATCGCAAATTCGAGATCCCGCGGGATTGGAAATATCAATCCTGCGAGATCCCGAAATTTTCGATGTCTGAAAACGATAAAAACTGCTTGTTTGTGATAGTGAGGTTAAACAAAATATTTTTGAAAGGAAACAAAAACTTTTATTGTTTAATATTACTAACTAAATAATTAAGTTTTCTTTGGAAATCAGCATAATCAAAACAAAAAGTATAACTCAAGGGGATTCGCCCAATCCCGTCAATCTCGAAAAATTAAACGACATCCCGCGAGATCGGGATTGCATCCCGTAATACTGCTTGTTAGTGACCGCACCAAATACTGAGGGGGATGATTCATCTCATGATTAACTCAGAATCAAGTGAGCAAATGGTAATAATTAATGATCCAAACATGAATTCGACAATCATTGGTTTAGGCCTGTACTGGATTCGAACTTGCGACGTCAAAGTGATTGGCAAGCATTCTATCAACTAGGCTACCACGGCTTGATTCTGAGTTAATACCAAGTGGAATTTTCCGTCGCAACGTTAGTTAATGGAGATTAAGTTTACTTACATTTTCGATAGCAGTTCTCATTTTGTCGCCCTTATTAGTGATATTCTCAAACGCCTTTCCTGAATCGTCGACTATTAACTGTACAAAATATAAATACCATATTTAATTATCTGCACGATTTTGCTTTACATTTGACTAAAATTGAGTATTTGATCGCATAATAAACAAATCTTGCAAGTAGTATATTATTGCGTGACATTCTGCGAAATGGACATTCTGCTAAATGGGCATTCTGCGAAATGGACATTCCGCTAAATGGACATTCTGCGAAATAGGCTTTCTGCGAAATGGACATTCTGCGAAATGGACATTCTGCGAAATGGGCATTCTGCGAAATGGACATTCCGCGAAATGAGCATTCTGCGGAAAGGGACGTTATGCGACCAGCGGACATTTTTTGACTTACCCTTTCCTTAAAGTTCAAGATCATCACAAATGGATCCAAGTAACCTGGATCTAAGGGCGCAGGCGGAGCTCCGCCCTTCTTGCCCTTGCCTTTCTTGCCCTTAGGCGGTGGCGGAGGCGGAGCCCCAGGGGGCGGCGGCGGCGGCGGGGGCGGAGGCGGCGGGTACATTGCCATGGCTACCTGGTCACCCGCAGAGAACGACATGTCGCATCTGTTTGCCCATACTGCTATCTGTGAACAAGGATTTTATAAGAGTGATATTACATACACAAAAAGAAAAAATATCAAAAGTAACAATTGAAATCAATCAAAAAATTAATTGAAAAAAGAAAAGATTATTAATTGAATATTTTTTAATTAATTACTTATTGAAATTTCATTAGAAACTGTACATGATTTGTATTTAAAAAATATATAATCAGTTACTCTTTAATTTGTTTACTTTAGTTCTTACTTTTTACTACTACTGTACGTCAATTTATTTATGAATTTTAATAAAGAAAAATGTAATAACAATTGTGACATTTACTTGTTATTACATTTATACTTGTTTTTTTCTATGACGTCACAGGTTGCTTTTTCATACAAATTCCATAGTAATTTCGTGTTTTGACGTTTAGTAAAAAAGTAACTGATTTTACTGGTTGGAAACTAACCATATACCCGAGTAATGAGAAAAATAGGTAATAGTGCTAATTCCTGTAAATACCATCTAATTTTATTTCAAGTTATACCTGTCATTTTCTTATCCGCCGAAAAGGAAAGGGACGGGTAATCGACAAGCATAAAATTTATGGAACACACGTCAATTTAACAACCGTCTAAAAATTTTACATTGGCCAATAACCCGACAGAATTAAGTTGACAGCACACGTCAAACGGTTTGCATACCAGCGAGATACCTTTTTGATTCGCCCGGGTTATTCATTAATTTACTCATTCTTCCTAAAATTAACAGCTGTCAATCATCCGTCCCTTTCCTTTTCGGCGGATAACAAAAATGACAGGTATAACTTAAAGTAAAATTAGGAGGTGTCTGCAGGAATCGGGGCCAATTACCACTGTAGCAGAGTACAAACTCTGCACATACTGGCCTTTCGTTCTGATCATCATCATTTTAAATTACGAAATTCTCATTCCATTCCGCATTTCCTTTCATTTTACTCTCTTTTGACTCACTGCATCCCCGACCTTCATTAAAACAACACAAGTGTATTATACTGTTTAGGGCCGTGCCCTCTAATTCTTGATTCTTTTGTGAAGTGTGTATATTGTGAACTATGTATATTCCTATACTGTTTGTGAAGTGCTTTTAATAAACTGTATATACTCCTGCTTGCTTCTAATTTATCATCGTTATCACCAATCACTCCCCTACTCTGCCGGCACGTCGGGATACCATATCCTCACCACCCAGCGTGCCGCACCACGTTAAATCTCAACAGCGAAATCTATATTGTTTTTTAAGAAAACAACTCACTTTGAGCAGTATCCCAAAGTCCTCCTTCCTCTTAGGTTTCTCTGCCTTATTGAGCATTGACTCCATCATCCTGTCGGCTATCACGCACATCGGCTCCAGGTTGCCTTGGAAACCAGACTCCTTCTGCTCTTTGAACGGGTCGAAGTTGTTTAGAGATGGGCTGTGGAAAAAATACATACAGGGTGTTAGTGACATCGTAACGAATAATGAAGGGATAATTTAGTCCTTATAAGTAGTTACTATAATTTGAGCAGTATCCCAAAGGTCACCTTCATTCTTCGTTCGGAGTAATCTGACCCTGTTTCGTGCAACGATTCAGGCCAGTAGACTACAAAAGTGTAAACTCGCCCGCAAGCCATTATATTCCTGACGAAGTTTTCCTTCACCACTGAACACGTGATAATATTTTTTATCATACAACAATACTCCACCTAACAACCCACACGATACAAACATGAATTCAAAAATCATTGATTTAGACCCGTGCTAGGACTCGAACCTGCAAACTTACAGTGAGAGTTGTCTCTTTCTTCCAACTGGCCTATCACGGCTCTTGTTATAATGAATAAACATTGTAATAAATCTACAGGGTGTTAGTGACATCGTAACGAATACTGAGGGGGATGATTCAGCTCATGGTTCTGAGTTAATATCAGGTGGAATATCCTGTCGGTTTTTTTTTTATTATTTTTTTTAATTACTTTCAGTTCCATACTTTGCAACGGAAAATCCTAATTGACTCAGGAGCTGAATCATCCCCCTGAGTATTCGTTACGGTGTCCCTAACACCCTGTATATTTTTTACAATGTTTATTCATTATAACAAGAGCCGTGATAGGCCAGTTGGAAGAAAGATTTGGAGTCTAAACCAATGATTTTCGAACTTGTTTTCGAATTCATGTTCGGATAATAAAAAAAAATATTCACGTGTTCAGTGGTGAAGGAAAACTTCGTCAGGAATATAAAGGCTTGCGGGCGAGTTTACACTTTTGTAGTCTACTTTTTCACACTTTTTTGTAGGCTACTGGCCTGAATGGTTGCACGAAACAGGGTCAGATTACTCCGAACGAAGAATGAAGGTGACCTTTGGTCCAAACTATATTAACTAATTAAAGGGCTAAATTATCCCTTCATTATTCGTTCGGAGCAAACTGGCCCTGATTCGTGCAACTATTCAGGCCAGTTTCCCCGGCTATACAGGTTGTGAGAAGCTGCAGTAGTTTTAGGCGGATGAGACGTTCGTTATATAAAATATGACGATTCAAAGTGTAACTATGTTACCTACTGAATAAAGACATTTTTGCAATATGAATTTGAGTAGACTACAAAAAAGTATGAAGTGCAAATTCGTCCGCAGGCTGTTAAGTGGGCGATTTGCGTAGCCCAGTTTACTCACTAAAGCTCGCATGCTTCCCTCAGCCGTCTGTAAACATAGCATTCGGTGAAGGCCCAGGTATATCCGAAGTAGTTAGGAGGGTCTGCGTTATATATCCATTCGTTCCATTTCTTTGTCTCTGGTGTGTTCACTGTGAATTCACTGTAGTTCTTGTTTGTCACTAGTTCGTTTTTTAATTTGGACACGTATTGTATGTAGCTTTGGAGGTCACCGTCGTTCTGTGGGAAAAAACAAAAAATATAAAAAACCAGCCAAGTGCAAGTTGTACTCGAGGACGAAGGGTTCCGTACTATTGTAAATAATCGCGCGCATTATTATTCTGGTCGAAATAAAGAGAAGCAATCTAGGTAGCAAACTTCATTCTGTGATCCAAATATCAAGCAACAATTAGTTTTATATATGCTTCTGCTATTACATTACATTTTTGAATAATTATGTACCCCAGCAATGAGAAAATAGGTAATTATCACTTTAAAAGTGAACAACGCCATCTATCGTGTGTTTGGGGAACGTTGATAGGAAAGTCCCTCTTTATACGACTGCTGTATTTTCAAGTAAAGCGCGCGCTTAAACTGCGCAGGCGCTGCTACTGCTTATGTTGTGTCGAAGCATTTTGTATCGCTTTATGTTATAGTATTATATTGGCCCCGATTCCTGGACACACCGCCTAATTTTATTTTAAGTTATATCCGTCATTTTCATATCCGTCGAAAAGGAAAGGGACGGATGATTCACAGCTCTTAATTTTAGGAAGAATGAGTAAATTAATGTGTCGGGTTATTGACTGATGTAAAATTTTTAGACGGTTGGTTTAGATTTGTGCTTAAAATTGACGTGTGTTCCATAAATTTTATGCTTGTCGATTACCCGTCCCTTTCCTTTTCGGCGGATAAGAAAATGACAGATATAACTTAAAATAAAATTAGATGGTATTTACAGGAATTAGCACCATTATAGTATTATACTGTTTAAAAGAGGAGCTCGGTGGCGCAGCGGTTAACGCGCTCGGCCTGCGATTGTTGAAGTAAAGCAACTTTCGCAAAGGCCGGTCATAGGATGGGTAACCACAAAAAAAAAGTTTTCATCTCGAGCTCCTCCGTGCTTCGGAAGACACGTTAAGCCGTTGGTCCCGGCTGCATTAGCAGTCGTTAATAACCATCAATCCGCACTGGGCCCGCGTGATGGTTTAAGGCCCGATCTCCCTACCCATCCATAGGGAAGGCCCGTGCCCCAGCAGTGGGGACGTTAATGGGCTGTTGATGATGAGTGTTTAAACATTAAAATATGCTTACAGCTCCCGTCTGGGTTTTGATAGTGCCACCTTCTCTCGAACAGTAATCAATCACTTTTGTCAATATGATAGGTAACCTTTCCTTCAGAGAGTAGTACGCGTAACTCCTGAAAAGAAAAAGGTAAATTAGGTTTATTATTCATCATCACTAATTTAAAAGCCACGCTCTTGTCGGTGTAGCATTTTCCATGCTATTTTTTTAAGAGAAAAATTGAGCAGTGGTTTCCCCTTGCTTTCCGCCCCGCAGCACTCTGTCTGACGCGAGTGGGATGGCGCCCAGAGTGGTCTATTTCAAAGCCGTACTAGGACTCTGTCCTCTGCCTCTGAATAGTACTGACGGTTGTATTATTAAATCCACACGAATGTGCGCACCGGTAACGCGTAGAGTGTTTATACAGTGCATCGACGGACAGGGCGACGCGCTACGCCGATCCTAACAATCTGGATACAATAGGTAGGTACCGCGCGGCCGTCTCGCTTACGGGGTGTTCACACTGCACTTACCTAACTCCGCTCCACTTTATTGAAATATATTAAACAAATTAAATCCAAAATATTGAAATTGTATAATATATGTAGGAAAGTGAGAATGCTATGTAAGGATAATGAATGGGAATTTGGTTGTTTAAGGTGTGAAAGGAGGATGGTTAATGAATGGGACGTAAGGCAGTTTTTAAAAGTAAGAGAGGGGAGTCTTTGGAGTGATGTCGATCGGGTGAGAGGATTTTATTTTAATATGATTTGTGGAAAATATAAGGAGTAAAGACATTTAAAATATCCCGTGTTATTTCTATATCCCACATACATATATAATTTCTACATATTATACACCTACCTTTTAAATTACGATAGCGACCGTCAAAAATTAAAATAAACGCGCCGAAAAGCATTCCCAGGTATTCAAGACATTACAAAAATATTTTTATAAAAAAATTATGTAGACATTTATTTATGTAACAGTTTTTGTTAAATAGTTTAAAATAAAATCTTTTAATTAAGTAATTAATTTAAATAAATCTTGTCATCACATCACACAACAGTACAGGTAGTAAATAAATAAAAGAACTACATATTCAAGCCTTCAAAGTTTGCTATTTAAACAGGGATTTTGAGGAACTGCTGAAAGACTAAGGACTGATCGAAAAAAGAAGGACTGATTACAAATTACAAAATAAAAGATCGAGGTCCAATATTGATCGTGACGTCAGAATTCAAACGCACCCTGACAGTTCTATTTAAAAAATCGTTTTGAAGAATGGGTCAAGTTATTATATAACGGTCTATTGTGTCACTTAATTTTTTTTCGCCATTCGAGTTGTTTGTTTCAATATTATTTATATCGATACAAAATTGGCGGGTCCCATTTCCAGGCGTTTCTGACTTAACCAGGCTCTAATTATCAAAGTTCTATATCTATAGGTCTAAAATTTACAAAAATAACGAAAACATACAATGTATTTGACTCCATTATAAAATAGAATAAAATTCCTCAAAAAAATCCTAATAATGAAAAATATTAATTTTGTATAAAATAATACAAAAAAAAATACATAAAAAAGTCGCCGCCCGAACAGGGACTTGAACCCTGGACCCTTGGATTAAAAGTCCAATGCTCTACCGACTGAGCTATCCGGGCTATATCGGACATGTCCGTATACACAACAGGACCCTTCGTCTGATTCGATCGACAACCAGAGTTTCACTTTCGTAATATTTAGTACCTTCCGAGTAGTGTAAGAAAAATAATAGTACCTTTACAGTTAAACAAAAAACTTGAATTAATTTCCAGCAGGACCCTCCGTGGTTTGAAGGTCTTCAGACCATTGGTGTATATCCCTGTATAGCGGTGCATTAGTACCTTCAGATTATCTTCGTTTTCTTTTAAAACAAATATTAGTTTATAAGAAATAAATCTACAAAATTTTTATACTGCCAGCAGGACCCTTTTTTGTTTTGGTGCTTTCAGTCCAGACATTCATATTTCCTAGCAGCAGTATATTAGTACTTTTCAAAAAAATATCGCTTAATTAAAAAAAAATGTATTAAAAAGTAATAAGACTGATTCTTTATCAGAGAAAATATTCTAACACTTTTATTTATGTGATGCAACCAATGATCTACTATGATCTTTATTAACCCACGCCGAACAACGTTTGATTGATAATTTCTATTGGTAATTGTAATTTTGATTGGTAATTGTAATTTTGATTGATAATTCCTAATGTAAATTTTTGTAAATATAATTTATTTTTTGTTATAATTTTCATTGTGTTTTCCTTTTTGACGATATTAAACTACGTACCTACCTAATATAACATGAAAACTGATTTTTATTTCATTGGTTGCATCACATAAATAAAAGTGTTAGAATATTTTCTCTGATAAAGAATCAGTCTTATTACTTTTTAATACATTTTTTTTTAATTAAGCGATATTTTTTTGAAAAGTACTAATATACTGCTGCTAGGAAATATGAATGTCTGGACTGAAAGCACCAAAACAAAAAAGGGTCCTGCTGGCAGTATAAAAATTTTGTAGATTTATTTCTTATAAACTAATATTTGTTTTAAAAGAAAACGAAGATAATCTGAAGGTACTAATGCACCGCTATACAGGGATATACACCAATGGTCTGAAGACCTTCAAACCACGGAGGGTCCTGCTGGAAATTAATTCAAGTTTTTTGTTTAACTGTAAAGGTACTATTATTTTTCTTACACTACTCGGAAGGTACTAAATATTACGAAAGTGAAACTCTGGTTGTCGATCGAATCAGACGAAGGGTCCTGTTGTGTATACGGACATATATCGGACAGCTCGAAATTATCATTCGCGTTCTATAAACGCCAAATGTGACTCATTTTACAAATAAAATAACTTGTTTAGGAATTTTATCAATTTGACGATAACAATACGGTTGATTTTCGCTAAGCAGTGTTTACGTATTTTATTGTTCTTTGATAGTTTTTAGTGGGATTTGCCAATTTATGTAATTTTATCACGCCATTTCCTTTGCAGGGAGGGTAGCGTCACTAGCAGCTTTACTCAATAGTTTAGGAAAAAAGACAAATCGTCTTGAATATCTGCTCCATTGCAGGGTTGGTAGAAAAACCTCAAACCCAAAGCAATGCAGAATTCCTAAATTGATCAAACCAGGAATCAAATCGGACCTTGAACCGATGATTAATCAGTCACGTATTCACGCCCATAATCCCTAATGGGGTGGACAGAGCAAGACAAAAGCAAGCAAATGGCAGGTACTTTTGATAGCATGTCCTAAGATGGATATCATGAAGCGTACGTTCAGGAAGACTTCAAGCAGTTGAATTTGTTCTGTTTTTTGTTCCCGATTGTCCCGAAAAAGTAATATAATTCCGTGCTTCGGAGGTCACAAGCCGCTAGTCCCCGCTATTAGCCATAAAACATCGAACCTACAGTAGAGCAGTGTGGTAGGGTATGCCCCATACCTCCTCTGGTTGATTGAAAGGAGGTCTCTGCCCAGCTGTGGGATATATACATAGGCTGTATTATGTTGTTTTTATTCCAGCATTGAATGCCAAGGAAATATGTTTCTATTTGTCCTTTAACATTATATCACAAAGTCAAATAGATTTGTGTACATATAGAATTTTATGGCTCTAATTATTCCTATAAAGATTAGGTAAAAGAGAAATGTCATAGTAAATATAGTTTTATGATACCTTTATACTTAGTTGTTATCTATGGATTATTTGTTTGTATGTATAACCATTAGCTCTTAACCAGAGGAGCTCGGTGGCGCAGCGGTTAACGCGCTCGGTCTGCGATTGTTGAAGTTAAGCAACTTTCGCAAAGGCCGGTTATAGGATGGGTGACCACAAAAAAAAAGTTTTCATCTCGAGATCCTCCGTGCTTCAGAAGGCACGTTAAGCCGTTGGTCCCGGCTGCATTAGCAGTCGTTAATAACCATCAATCCGCACAGGGCCCGCGTGGTGGTTTAAGGCCCGATCTCCCTATCCATCCATAGGGAAGGCCCGTGCCCCAGCAGTGGGGACGTTAATGGGCTGGTGATGATGTATAACCAGTATAATAACATACATAATTATATCTCTCTTCTCTTCTAATGCTTTTAGCCCTGTTGGGATGTAGGGCTCGAATAAAGATTTCCACTCCTCGCGATCTTTTGCGGCATCTCTGGCTTGCTCCCATGACATGCTGAGTTTTCAACTCTTAGTCAACCTAACGTCGCCAGGTCTCTTTGAGCCGCCCCTTTTGCGTTTTCCATGCGCACACCAGGTGAGAGCACAGCTGTGTTTGTAATAGTTTTAGGCCAGAACATCTTTAATATTTGCCGTAAGCATTTATTAAGAAACACCTGGAGTTTGGCGGTTAAGTCTTTCCTGACAAACCTTGTCATAATACACAGTCGGACAACGCAGTTGGTTCAACCATTATATTATACAGTGATACGGCTCACGACCTATTACGTTGGTATAATGGAAAATACATATTTACTTAAAAATTCATACCTACTTTTGACAATTTTATGTTTGTTTTGACCATCTCATAGGCCCTGTGGCACCGACTATAGTTTGAGGAAATTTATACGCTTTAATGGCCTTTCGTCTGCAAGGAATTCATAGTATTTTTTTTAATCTAGAGTTGATTAATTAAAAAACAAAACTCAATAATTATTATAAACAGAATATTAAGATGTAAGAAATATTTACCTTTCCCTTTTGCAGTAAATAGGTAAATTCAATAAAAAAAAATCATCACTTCATTACACAAATAAAACATAAGAACTTTCTTTTTTCAAAAAAATGTTGGGTTAGATTAGGTACAAGTAGGATTTTATGTAAAAAAATTAAAACGGCATTTAAATAAATATTTGTGTTCTACAGACAAATGTTCAATAACTTATTTGCCACTAGTAGGTGAGTAATTATGATGTTAATTCATCTATATTCATTTATAAAAAAAAAATATGTAAGTGGTACTTATAAAAAAATGTGTCACTGTAATGTAAAGTTGTAAAATTAACAATGATGAACCAAAAATACTAGGAATAAATAATAAAAGCAGTGATAGTCATACTGTTTTCCTATGAAAAATAAATGAAATCCTTCTAATATTATAAAATTATATAAAAGTTGAGAAAAGTCCAAAAAATTATTACTTTTTCGAACAAGATTCCAATTAGACTATTTAGATACCTAATTTTATAGGTACCCTCCCATCCTTGTAAACCCAAAAAAAAACTGTCAAAAATGTATTATTCAAAGTTGCATTACTAAAGCACCTATGAGACTGGCATGATAAACCAGGGTGTTCAAAGCCTCATTCAAAATTGGAAAAAAAAGCTGCGAAAAAGGAGATTCGTTTACAAACCTTCGGAAAGTTCCCTGCAGAGGTAGATTTATAGGAGTTGTAGTGTCCAAAAACATGCTAGGTTTAACCTGTTTTATAAACGGCCCACCATAGATGAAATCGGGTGTAGTTCCATCTTCATCGTCTATCACGGATACATAGTTGCCTTTGGCTGGTGCAGGCACGGCACTCTGCCTGGGACTAACACCAGGACTTTGCTTACTCTTCACGGCTTTCACGTCACTCATGATTCAGATTTACAGTAATTTTTCACTTCATTACGGAGAATTTTGATAGTGTTTAGATGGGGCCCGGTTTGGTTTGGTTTGCAAATGTTATTTTTGTTATTTGGCCATGGCAAAATGGAAATTGTGAATTTTGAATCTGACAGTGACATTGACGTTTGTGGAATACGCGTTCGTGGAGAATGCTACGATTTTGTTGAAGTTTTATAAAAACAGAAATAAATACAGTGCCATGATTTTAATTAAAATGGAAACCGTATTTATACAAACAGCAACTTATTAAGATTTAAATATTATTTTAATGATTATTTTAGCATTTTATATGCATTTAGTTATCTAACCAAATGTACCTATCTCTATAAACAAAATTATGCCGCGATGATGGGTATGAGGATTTATTTTGAGAATTTTCTTTTGTTTTAATTAGTGGTAGAGTTGCTTAGGTCAGGAAAAACAAATTCAACACAGAATTTACTGAAAAAGTAACTAGATAACTAGAACGAGTAACATGACTTTTCCCTAAACTGTTCTTACCTTCCATATGCTGCGCAAAAAGTCGCATTTATAGGAGTAGCTATCCTCATAACAGGAAGGTTTTCTGTATCAATAGGACAATCGTAATTCGGCATTTTTGATACTTCACTTTATATACAATAACAAAAAGCGCGCGAAACGCGTCAACTCTTCTCGATTAAAAACAAACTTATGAATTTGTTGTGATAATACGTTTGGCCGTGATATTAAAGATAAAAATAGATTAGCTGTTTGGCTCAATTTGATATCTCCTGTCATTGAGGGACTTTTATACATTCCAAAAAAAAAACCAGTGCCTGGGCTAGGTTTACCTCACCCCCCACTTAATGCGCGTGTACGATAACGTCAATGTGTAGTGTCTGTGTAAAAAGAGGTTTTTTGTGTGAAGTGTCCAGGGTCTATAGTTATATAAACCACACATCCCATAGGCTTAGTAAAAGCGCAAAATCAAACAAATAATAAATTAGTAATGAAGCATATATTAACTTACAACCATGCTTATTGTTAGTTTACATAATACATGCAAATATAGAAAGTACCCAGTGTACCAAATAAAAGTTAGATAGGTAAACGAAAACATAAAAACCATTTTTGGGTTTGAAAATAAGTATAAAGTTCTTTTCGTTTACCATTTAAAAAAAAAACAGAAAAATCAAACTGTTAGTTCTAAATTATTCAAAACAGGCAATCAAATTATATTCTAGTTGATATCTATAATATTTACTTAGAATTAACATGTTGCCATATGCAATAATGTCAGTAATCTTCCAATGTTAGTAAAAATTCATCAACTCAGAAAAAAAATTGGTGTATTTTTTTAAACTAAACTTTGAAACATCATTTATACTTTTAAGACTATTTTATTATTAACATTATGAGAAAAAAAGGCATACATTTTTGCCTATTCAGGCGGATACAAACTTAATTTTAGTCTCACAACTTTTAAACTAGTCCTGTCCTTCATTTACAGTAAAAGCAAGAAAGAGATAACGAAAACATAAAAAGCTAAAAGCTAGTTGTAGTCCTGACAAATTAAATTAAAATTAAGTTGGCGATTGCCCGAATGGGCTCCATTAAAACTTAATAAAAACAAATAGGTATAGTTTAGTTTAAAAAAATACAAGTTAATTTTAAAATTACTGTTTTAACTAGTTCATAAATTGTTAAAATCTGAAAATCAAATGTTTGCATTTACTCTTGAGTACCTACGTATTTAAAATGTAAAAACGTCAAAAAATTATATCTATTTAGCCTAAATAAATCTATGAAGTATTTGTAATACTACTTTTGTTTATTATTAGAGTAAAAATACTTCTAGCAGCTCTACGCTCTCGGCACAGTAACCCCTCACCGCGCTCGGCGCGAATAGGGAGATGAAAGTAGTGTTTTACAACTATCAAACTAAAGTTAGGTCTGCTCGAGAACCTACATCATTTTTTTATATCAGTCACCATAGCATAATTTATATACGAAATATCGCTAAAAACGATAACGTCACGATCATTTTCTTTAAGAAATAAGTATAACTGTCAAGTCATAATTTTTACTTCAAAAATCCGTAGAATTCAGCCAATAAAAAAAAACAAATGACAAAATTATTATACCAATCAACCAATACACGTAAAATTGGTGTCTTTCGAAGTGTCTTTAAAATTTAAACATATGTAATGTGCAAGTTGTTTTCAGCTGCATCAATATTAACAGACACTTAAAATACTGCAACATGACACAAAATCTATCTATGTTAAGTAATATAAATATTTCAAAACATACCATGATTTTCAGTATTTTCATAGGTAGAATATTTTTGTCAGCTGTTCTTTTCTTTTATATTTTTTTATAAATATAGCTCAATTAATTTTACAGCCAGACAGAAAGGCTACTAGGCCAGAGCCGTAAAACCCGTTAAAAAAATGTTGCATTGAAATCCGCGGGAATTCTTTCGTGGTGCATACTTTAGTATTTATACAGTCTAAAGTAAATTAATTATTTTGACAGCTGTCAAATTAATCGAGCTAAATTTAACAGAGTCCAGGGGACCTAACAAGGCCACATCGAAGCAATTCATCTAAAAAGCAATTTGACATTAGAGCTGTCAACAAATGTCGAATAGCAATATTGCTTTTTAGGTGAATTGCTTCAATGTGCTCTTTTTATTAACCCTCCTTAAAACAATTAAAGATTTTTATAGTTCCATCTTTACATACGATCTAGTACTTATCCATTAGTCATAAACGATTAAACAATTAGTCAAATCAAAAAATTGTATAGTAATAAAAGTGCATGCAGCAGTCATAGTGTAAAAACGCATGATTCGTTAAGTCATGATTATTGTTTATGGCAAAAAGTCACAAAATATTATTAAAAATGATAAACTTGAAGGCTTAGTTGTTAAAACAATCATAATTATCAGTAAACCATACTTAAATAAGAATGTCAATATTAAAAATCGTCAAAGGAAAAACGTATTAAAGAACATTCTATGTAAAGTGGTCAAAATTACATTTGGATAAAACCTAACAATTAAGTCAAAAATGGAATAGCAAAGATTTATAAAAGTAGTAGTCACTTAGAAAAAAAGAATGGTTAAAAATCATGTCAATAATAAAATCATAGACTTCAGACACTCACAGATTATAAATAAAAAACATTGGAACAAGCAATTTGAGATTGCTTGTATGAGCATTAGTAGATAGATTCAGATTCTTTCATCTTGGTCCCAATAATCAATCAGTAAAAGTAGTGTAGTAAGTACATGTCTATCCGATTTAAGCGATTATTGCATAAGCCAATCCATCGTGCCCGATGCGTCAAGGTCATAGCAAATTGGTGGCTCGTAACCATGGTAACCACGATCTCGAGTGTAATAGCGCCGATTTTCCCAATCTCGTTGTGCCTTGACGCGTCGGTCTGGGTTGATTGGGTAGTATAATAATCACTTTAACAACTTGAAGTGCTTATTACACTACCCAACCCATCGAGTCCGATGCATCGGGTGTAGGTATAAAATGTATGGCGACTCCATGGCCCCGTCCAACGATGAACAATTAGGCTATTTATTACATTTCCCGATCCCGACGCATCAGGCACGATGGATTGCTGGTGTAATAATATAAGCCCTTAAGCCCTGTGTCCGTGCCAGTTACGGGTTTTTTATCTGGCTCACGAACCCGTAAATCGACAATGGAACCGCGTTTGTGTTCAAACAAATGTATAGATCGAATCATTTTTGAAAATCGAATTAGAAGGCTCGTGTACCGGATAAAAAACCTAACGTATATTCCCGTTATTAATGTCTTTCATTAGTATTTTTGTGCTCTTTAAGGCCTTATTATATTACGCGATTCATCGATCTTGACGCACTGGTTTAAGTTATAAAATGTGACACCTCCTAAGTTTAAGTTATACCAGTCTTCCTTATCCGACGAAAAAGAAAGGGACGGATGATTGACAACTGTTAATTTTAAAACGAATGTGTGAATGAATAACTCGGGCGAACAAAATAGGTATCTCGCTGATATACAAGTTTGACGTGTGCCGTCAACCTAATTCTGTCGGGTTATTGGCCATTGTGTTCCATTTACGCCTGTTACAAGAAAATGACAGAAATAACTAAAAATAAACTTAGATGGAATCAACTTGGATGGTACAGTCATGAGCAATGTAATGTACCCACTTTAGGACTCTGTCACACTAACATATTTCACATTTAGGAAGACTTACAGTGCAATTTGTCAAAAAACTTCATGTGACATGGTAGCAAAGTGACCGTACTGGAACCAGGAAAATCGTGAGCCTGCTTTGCGAAATATTATATATAAGGAATAATACTACGTATAGAACGGTAACTCTTCGGCTGGGCTAGGTTCACCTCACGTCCCTCGGTGTTACTTTCTTCAATGATAATGGCGTCAGTCGTCATACACACAGATGCTGGAGTACTATATAACGTCAATAAGACGTCAGTAAGACGAGGTGTTTTATATGAAAGGTGTGGTCCCGATGGTGAATCGTTTAATGTAATAAGGCCTCTAGTATTATTAGGGTATGTGAGTCTAAAAGCGCCTCCTACCATTGCTTTTGATGCGGGTATTCTTCAGGGTAATGGTCGTGGACTGCAGGGGCAGGCCGTTGTTGTTGCTTCTCAGGACCGGGCAGTATGTGCTGGAATTATAAAGGATGGTGTTATAGGTGCTAGAAATAGGTATAACATCAACTGTACCACACTTGTGATGCCTACCTTCTGGTATTAGGGTTATTATTGATCCGCCAAAGGCCCCTGACATGGCTCATGTAACGACTACTTACATCAGTAAGTAGTAACCGGGACCAAAGGCTTAACGTGCCTTCCGAAACACGAATCATCTTACTTTTTAGACAATCAAGTGATCAGCCTGTAAAGTCCTAACCAAACTAGTGATTTTTTTGTGATATATCCCCACCGGGATTCGAACCCGGGACCTCCGGATCGTGACCCCAACGCTCAACCACTGGACCACGGAGGCTGTCTATGATGCCTACCGATAGGTATATAGATAGTTCAAAATTATCGATAGCATTGATCTAAATTTAACGCACACGATAGAAGAGAAGTATGTTACGTTTGAAGGTGAAAATGATAAAATAAAATAAAAAATAAAAATGCATGGTGAAGGCTGGAATGATCACCCAGGGTGTCCAAAGCCTCATTGAAAGTTGTAGAAAAAAAAAAATGAACGCGCCGCATTTAAAATCTTTGCTTGCAGCCCTTGCGACGAGTCTATGTGCGCGTTCACCTTCATAGGCATTTAGTAGTGTTGCCGAAAAATCGATAGTTTTACTATCGATAGTAAACAGCCAAAATCATCTACCCAACCGATAGGCCTATCGATACTGTCGATAGTATCTATAGATCTTTTTTGGCGATGCTATTGATAAGCAACGATAGTATCGATAGTTACAAGATGAAAAACTATCGATAGTGTCGATAGTTGAAAAACAAAAAACTATCAATACTATCGATAGTATCGCTCTTCGATATCGAGTAAGCTATCGATAGTATCGTTACTTATCAATAGTATTGCTAAAAAATAGCAATCGATACTATAGATTAATTATCGGTGTGCGTTACCCCAACAAGAAAGTATCTCCTAGAGTTTTATGAGTAGAACGTATAGTTGGTGCCTTATCTGCTGTAAATGTGCCCCCACATAAAAAATGTGTGCCCCCTGTCGTTTCGAAAAAAAATCGAAAAAACGATTCTTGCTGGGGTAACGTTTTTCTAGCAGGAAAATTCTAAACGAATGATCGGAGAGAGAAAAACTGTGCATGGCCAGATAGCTTATATGTGTGCCAAAATGTGCCCCCAAAAATAAAATCTGTGCCCCTTCAGATTTTCGAGATATTGCATTTCCTGCTGGAGTAACGTTTTGATGAATAGTATATCTCTAAAACCATTGCATGTGCCCCTGTAGAATAAACATACGCGAGTAGCTCTTAATATGTGCCCCTTTGTGCCCCAATTAGATTTTAGAAAATATTTATAGTTTTCAAGTTATCGCGGTTTTATGAAAACCCGAAAAAACATCGCAGCGCCTAAATGAGACAAGGCATAACTTCGCTGAAAACTGTATTCGGTCTTTCTTGACGCTAATAATAACCATACAAAGTTTCAAAAATGTTCATGCATGCGTTTTTGAATAATCTTGCTAAAAGTAAAAACGATGGTGTCATAACTTTGACGGCAAAATACAAGGAACTGGCACAATCCCAGATGTGTAGGTGTAAACCAAAATCTTGTGCCTTTAGTCAAAAATATATGGTGAAAATATTGAGCTTCAAATGTTACGCATTAAGTAAATATAAACAAAAAACCAAAATATGTAAACAACGGCTGGTTATCCGACCAAATCTGAATGACTACTAAAAAGCGACGGATTCATACTTAACGAGGACCTTCTTTATTGGACGTATTATACCTAAGCTGTTGTCCTTACAGTCGCGTTCAAAAGTTTTGAGGGCTAATTAAAAAATATATTAAATGCACCTTGTGACTATATAAATGAAACAGCTTGTTGATGTGGAAATTATTATTTTTATTCCCTTAATTTTAATTCTTAAAGTAATTATTGCATCAAATCACAGATCAAATTTCCTACCTATAAATATTATAAATTATTTGCACGTTGTGTAGTCATTATTATTTAAATCACAGATCAGTTTTTCATAGCCTAACATAATTATAATTAGTAAACATCACAAAAAATCACAGATCAATATTAAGTATAAGAATAATATTGTGTAAAAAAATATTAAATTTGAAATTACAGATAAATAATATTCTTACGAGTAACTTGCATATACATACAACATTATCACATGACTGTGGAATGACACTTAGATATCTAAAACGCCATCAAATCAAAATTATGTGACAATACATAATCAGCATTAATATAATCGTTGGTTAATAATTATAAATCCCTCATAGGTACGTAATACGACATACAAAATGGAAACATGTTGTTGCATCACAGATCATTGTGCGGTTGACTATAGGTATACACACTAAATACAACTCTCAAAACTGTAGGTACCAACATTTATTTGGTTAAGGTGAATGCTCCAACCAACCCGCGTAATTCAAATTTTCTTACGTTTTTTGGAATTTGCAGGCCAGTGCTTGGTTGTATGTTGATTAAAATATTAATATTCGCGGCTGTAAGACATATGTAGATACAAAATTATAATCATCAATATCATCAATACAATGCTCTAAGTTCATAAAGATGTAGGAATGAGTTTTCCTGTTTTTTCTTTTTTCCTACGCCTTTATTTAGTACGAAAATATTTAGTGTCAGTTTATTTGTTGTCACGAAACGTCGCTGCAATTTGTACAAAAAAATACGTGTGAATAACAGTGCATTTCCAAATAAAGAAGCGAGTATTATTTTCATAGCATTAGCCTATTAATACAATTCATGTATGTATCGTCTTTATCTGTATATTACAAGTTATTCTGATATTGTGGCTAATTGAGGTTGTTTCTCACGAAAATGCTACACATATGAGTCACATTTCGTCACTCTCATATGACGTAACTCACATCTACGTGTAAAGTTAAAACATGTTTACACTGCGGCTGAAAATTTTAACAAATTATATGCCGGCGGCGTCCGGTGTTATCTCCATACAAAACGTTTCACTAATAAATAAATCCGACATTTACGGAAAATAGATATAAAAGAGTTTTAGTGTAATTTTTTAAAATAATAATTTGGAGGTTTCGAATAAATGCTAAATTTGATCATTAAACCTGCATTTTAGCTCCCTGCCGGACCCTGCTCAATTTGAGCAGTAGGACATAGTTTTAACTCTGCTTTACAATAAATGTGACTTACATTAGTATAAAAATACAGGTATGTCACAAAACAGTTTGGTCACGATTTTGAGCATGTTAGTCACATGTACATTTTATTTGAAAATGGCTCTTATAAATGTACTTAATCATGTGTAAGGTCATAGAAACAGCTATTAAAATATAATCCAATAACAACTTTATTTTATTAGTTATTACTTTTCTACTTCAGTGTACTCAGGCACAACACGTGTGAACCGGTTAGTGAGTAAAGTAAAGAAGGTCATCGATATGTATGAATCCGTCGCTTTTTAGTAGTCATTCAGATTTGGTCGGATAACCAGCCGTTGTTTACATATTTTGGTTTTTTGTTTATATTTACTTAATGCGTAACATTTGAAGCTCAATATTTTCACCATATATTTTTGACTAAAGGCACAAGATTTTGGTTTACACCTACACATCTGGGATTGTGCCAGTTCCTTGTATTTTGCCGTCAAAGTTATGACACCATCGTTTTTACTTTTAGCAAGATTATTCAAAAACGCATGCATGAACATTTTTGAAACTTTGTATGGTTATTATTAGCGTCAAGAAAGACCGAATACAGTTTTCAGCGAAGTTATGCCTTGTCTCATTTAGGCGCTGCGATGTTTTTTCGGGTTTTCATAAAACCGCGATAACTTGAAAACTATAAATATTTTCTAAAATCTAATTGGGGCACAAAGGGGCACATATTAAGAGCTACTCGCGTATGTTTATTCTACAGGGGCACATGCAATGGTTTTAGAGATATACTATTCATCAAAACGTTACTCCAGCAGGAAATGCAATATCTCGAAAATCTGAAGGGGCACAGATTTTATTTTTGGGGGCACATTTTGGCACACATATAAGCTATCTGGCCATGCACAGTTTTTCTCTCTCCGATCATTCGTTTAGAATTTTCCTGCTAGAAAAACGTTACCCCAGCAAGAATCGTTTTTTCGATTTTTTTTCGAAACGACAGGGGGCACACATTTTTTATGTGGGGGCACATTTACAGCAGATAAGGCACCAACTATACGTTCTACTCATATAACTCTAGGAGATACTTTCTTGTTGGGGTAACGCACACTAATTATCGATATTATCGTTTTTTGGTAAACTATCGATAGTTCGATCGAAAACTATCGATAGGGCGCTATCGAGCGGCAACACTAGCATTTAGTACTGCATATAGAAGAAGACTGCATAACAAAAGTACGAGTACCTCCCAAAGGGGGTAGTCAGAGGTACATCGAACGCGAGACGCGCCTCACGAAGGTTTTTGTTAGGCCAACGTACGGTGGTGAGCCGTATCGCCGTCTAATGGTCGAGCTAATTATGTTAGTGAAAACAGTAAAACATTCGTGCAAGTCCAGTATCAGGGTTAGAATTGGTGCTCCCAGTTTGAGAAACTGGTGAGCCAGAGATTAATCTAGTAGTTCATCATCATCATCACCAGCCTATTACCGTCCCCACTGCTGGGGCACAGGCCTTCCCTGTTGATGGATAGGGAGATAGGGCCTGAAACCACCACGCGGGCCTAGTGCGGATTGGTGGTTATTAACGAGTTATTAGTAGTTAGTCTTGAAAATATGAAATAAGGGTCACAATTCAATACTTACATGGTATGTGCATTGTCTCCAGACGCCCCACAGGTAGAGCATACATGTGACCTCAAAATCGGACAGGATACAATGTACTTGTTCCCAATTCTCTCCTTCACAGAGTGTGTCATGTAAACTATTGGCGTCTCCCCATTCTTACGGCAGAACGTACAACACTTCGACTCTTGGTGGAACCTCGACGAGCTTGGCCTACTATTCGGGCCACTGTTTGACGTAACTGACGGCGATCGACTCATCATCATGCGAGGCGTAACAGGCGAACGGGAGACAGAATTGGGCGATATGGACATCGGCGAAACATTTGACACCGACATACTCTCATAGCTCGGAGGAGACGTTTTGACCGGAGTCTTGAACTCAAATCCTCTATTTTCAACCGGAAATAACTCGTAGAAAACATTCTGCGTGTAGTTCTTGTGTTCTATAAAGAATTTGTTTGGTGGAGTTTGTTGGAGTAATATTGGCTCTTCTTGCCATATTGTTGTTGCCGACTCCTCAGGCAGTTTTGGGGGTGCTTGAACTCTCTCAGTCGGTGTTGCTTCAGGGGATAAAATTTTACGGCCAACAATAGGACGTTGACGTCTCAACATGAACGGAGCTTCGGACATCTTCGGTGTTTCATACACCTGTCTCTGGCATTCGTACGCTTGGGGTGGTGAGAACATTGGCCTGGGTATGTCAGACAATCTAGTAGGCAGTTCAGGTCTGAATGTCGTTATTTCGGGGAATGAATCCGGTGACATAGAATCGGCTGAGCTTGACGATCGGTTGATCGTTGAGTTGAATGGTGACTGAGAGGCCATCCCGTAAGCATTCAGTTGCAGATCTGAAATTTGAATGTTTTTGTGTGAGAATATTGACTGACACAGCAGCTCATGTTTGTTATATTGGGAGTGTGGGTACCTACAAATTGCATTGTTATTTTTCAGGACTTATAGCTACTTATTAACTTACTTATAGCTTAGGTTTTACCAATTGTAAGTACCAGCAATGTTTTATATCTGTTACTATAAATGGGGGGTTAAAATGCCAAATTAAAACGCAAATTAAATATGTTACCTCATTTAAGTCACAAATACTGAAAAGACTTTTGCCAAGAAATTAACTAAACTACGTTAAAATTATTAAAATAATCATTTATTTTTAAATAATCTTTTATTTTTATATTTATTTGTGGTCACGTAAACCAATTTTAGTCTGTACCTGCTTATAATGACAATAGTTTATAATATATAGGTTTAAGTTTATAAACAATCTTTTTGTAACATTTCCAGTTTTTTTTTTATAATGTGTTTTTTTATAATATATATATATATGCTTTATGCCTAGCATTGTATCGTTAGTTTTGTTACTGTTCTCATCAAGTTCTACAATTTGTTTTATTTGTGGTATCCTGTGATTGGCGAACAAACATTGTACTTACTGTAATTATTCTTAGTTAATTAATAAGCTGTTGGATATCCTCAATAAATAAATAAATGTTTTTATATTGTTCACACCTATTTTTGTTTACACCTAGTTTCTTATGTCTAATTATAGTATTATGAAAGTTTATATTGAAAGTTTCACGGCGCATCGGCGCAAGCTTCTGCACAGTAAAGTCGTGAAATGTACTTCTTTTTTTAATATAGGTACCTATTACAAGACAGCACAGAGGCTGCAAAAGATCGGGTTGGAGTGTACCTAAGGGAGCACATATGAGATGGGACTTAGAAAAAATTTTGATCGATTTTGTATGAGCCATGGACATAGCCGAATTTTCGAGTGAAATTACTATGGAAGCTGGGCTTGTAAAATTTTTCATACACTCCAACCTAAGATCGCGAGTCGATATCTGTTATTCGAGCCCTACATTCTAACAGGGGATAAAAGAATTAGAAGATGAGAAGACTACAAGACAACTGGCAGACACAATTGGTAGTATTGTAGGTAGTCGGTGCCTAGTTCAAAAATGGATATGATGAATGATTGTATCTCTGCTGGAGTAAATAAAAAACCGAATGTGTTCAGATACTTTTCATTCTACATCAGCAGCAGATATAAGTAAAAGCATTTCCAATGGATTGGACTATTTCTATGTGGCCTATTGGGAACAGAACAGAACAAAACAAATCAAAATCTTTATTTGTGAATATAGGTGTACAAAAGGATGTTACATAAAATTATTCAATCTCTGTATTCAGCCTGTTACAGACAGTGTGTTAGTAGGCATACAAATAGTGGCTTATTATAATAAGTACTTAATATTACATTCAAATTTTTTCTATATCAATGATAGACTGGAAACTGTCACCATTATCATCAGTCAAATTATGAGGATTAAATACCTTGTTCCTCAACCCTTACACCTTTGGATGAGAATATTATATTATATTTAAGTATAGACATAAGAATTTTGAAGGGCTTTAGATACGCCATTTTAAGTTCAAAAACTGCACTAAACAGTAGGATAATCACTATGTCGTAATATTATGATAATAAAGTCAAAAATATGAATGGTAACTGAATTTCAGACAAGTTATTTTTTATAATATGAATTACTCAGGTTTTCACTTGTTACTGTCATATTTATGAAATTAAATAACAAAATTAGAAACGGATGGTTTCGAATGTGTAAAAACTACGAAAAAAATTAGGAAAAACAGAATACATACCATTGTCAGGCCTCGGAAATAACCGATTCATTTCAGTCATATAGTCGACCATGCTTTTTGATGGATACATTTTAATCTGTAAAAATCACAGGGTTTTCATTTCTACACAATTTCCATGGTTATTTTTCAGTATTTACACTTTATTTACACATTTTTTACGAACAACTCTTTCGGCCCTGTTGAATGAAAAGTTTAACGGAACTGAATCTGTCATTTGATTTACATTAATAATTTTTAGTCAAAGAAATTTTATTTAATTACGATACAAATTCATAGCAGTATTTTCTAATAATTTTAGTACTAATTTACATTTGCAATATACATAAATATTTTTGTCGCCTCATGAAGAAATACATAAGGTATGTACTTGACGCGGTATATTCAAAATTAACTAAATATATTTTGTATAACTTTATCTAATAAGATTTTTTAATAAAATATAATTAAATGAAAATTCAACTGGTATAAACTACGTACTTCAGACTCTTTCCTAGTGCGAGAATATAATAAGAAAATATCTTTAAAATGTGACTAATAAGATACCTATCAGAATAAAATGCATTGCCTTTAATGTACTTACCATTGGGGAAAAGTAAACTGAAAACTCACTTATAAAAATTAAAGTAACAAACACACAACGACACAACCTTCCTCAACAGGAATCAGAAGACGAGTGAAAAAAATCGGCGAATCAAAGCACTTGTCGGCATTTGTCAAAAGGCTTTGAAAATTGCCGAGCGCAGTGGTTAGTGCCCTTGGTAGGTGTAGGTTCGATTCCAGTTTGAATTTGTAAAGTTTAATTATTTGTATGTTTATGTAATTTTTGTAACAGTTTATAAATAAAAAATTTAAATGATAAGTAGTTTATAGTTTGTCACTTTAGTAGCAAAAAAAAAAATACTGTGCTGCAGTAACTCTACGTTAGTAATGTATGGTGATGGTATTAGAAAAAAATTAGAACACTAGTTGACTTCCAATAAGAATTTTATAATGTTATTGCTTGTAAATAGCTTTTTTTAAAGTCTAATTATCAATACCATATTTATTTTTAATACGGAAATTAAATAATACTGCAAAGTGAAGATACCGGCAAAGACAAAAGAAAGCCGACACGAATTCAAAATTTCAAAAGCACCGACACGTGCCTACATTTTAGTATTTCTATTCGATAATAGATGGCGTTAGCAAAGTTTTAATGATTTTGCGTCTTTTCTTAATTTATGTATTTTTTAATTGCTATGATAATAATAATAATAATGTAATAAAATATAATAATAATTTAATAATAAATGGGGGAATTTTAGTACTACAAAAGAAAACAATATTGGAGACATTAGAGAAGGTGGAAGAATGTAAACTAAAATACCCACTTAGCTGCTTACTTAGCTAAATACAAGTAGGTGTTAAAAAAACACAAAAAATATGTTTATTTACTTTATTTCGTATAAAAAAACAATACTGGTACAAAAATCCTTAAATAATTAACTAATGTTTTGTAAAATTCTTAGCTAAAAGCGCCATCTATTGAGATTTGTTAACACTATAATATTGACATTTATTTTCTGGTAAAATTTTTAGGTTTTTTTCTTTATTAGCTAATTTTGCATATTAACAAATCTTCTTAGAAGGCAAATTAAACTAATGGTAACATTAAAAGAGCGATTATAAATCGTTCTTGTCTTAATACTGTTAGACAAACTTTGCCTATCCTGTTAGGTAGGCGTTACGGCCGTGTGAACTTCCTATTGACATTTTCATTTTTTTTCTGTCAATAGAGACCACAAAATTCTTATAAAAACGTATAATTATAACGTATAATATAATTATATAAGTACTGTAGTATAATAAGCGTTTTATTTTGCATAATATTGTTAAAAAATATTGGCTGGTTATTAAAAAAACTATGAAGATTTAAAACTATAAAAAAACATCTGTTTTACTTACAGGATAGGTACCTCAGAATTTTTCCTCAGTCATTTTCTTATCCGCCGAAAAGGAAAGGGACGGGTAATCGACAAGCATAAAATTTATGGAACACACGTCAATTTTAAGCACAAATCTAAACCAACCGTCTAAAAATTTTACATCAGTCAATAACCCGACACATTCATTTACTCATTCTTCCTAAAATTAAGAGCTGTGAATCATCCGTCCCTTTCCTTTTCGACGGATATGAAAATGACGGATATAACTTAAAATAAAATTAGGCGGTGTCTCCAGGAATCGGGGCCATTGGCGGCGTCCGGTAAGGGTTCTCAAAAAGCGTCTGTTGAAACTCGGATACTTGCATGTCGGGGAGGGAGTTTCCAGGCTAATAATAGAATAAATAATAAGAATAGGTATAGCATTGTCGAGATTTCACATGATAATTATTAGGTACCTAATGGCCCCGATTCCTGCAGACACCTAATTTTATTTTAAGTTATACCCGTCATTTTCTTATCCGCCGAAAAGGAAAGGGACGGATGATTGACAACAAGTTAATTTTAAAAGGAATGAATAACCCGTGCGAATAAAATACGCATCTCCCTGGTATGCAATCCGTTTGACGCGCTGTCTACTTAATTCTGTCGGATTATTGCCCATGTAAAAGTTTTGACGCTTGTTTTAGATTTCAGCTTAAAATTTACGTGTACTTATTGTATAAATTTTATGCCTGTCGATTACCCGTCCCTTTCTTTTTCAACGGATGAGAAAATGACAGGTATAACTTAAAATAATATTAAATGGCGTCTGCAGGAATTAGCACCAATATCTCATTACTCGGGTAGGTACGGTCAGGAGCATTAATATGTATACACTTTGGTACCATGTCACATTAACTTTTTTGACAAATTGAACTGTAAGTCTCACTAAATCTCAAATATGTTAGCGCGACAGAGTCCTAAAGTGGGTACATTATATTGCTCATGACTGTACATAATATTTAATTACGTACTTACGGTTGTACGATAACGTCAATGTGTAGGTAGTGTCTGTGGAAAACGCGATGTTTTGTATGAAGTGTCTTGGGTGTGGTGTATTGACTTGTATGCATCTTGTATGTAAACCTGTCCTATCGATTCTTAACACACGAACACCGACTCACCGCGCGGTTGACCGCGTTTGTGATAACCGCCTAAGGCTGCTTTGCCACCAGAGCTGTGCGAGGTAGCTAAGCGATGTGCGAGGAAAAAATCCACCAATAGAATCACTTAATTTTCCTAACCTCGCTCAGCTCAGCTTTGGTGGAAAAGGGTTTAGCGAAGCGAGGTCATTCTACGTACAAAACAAGCGAGAAATGTGTGCGAAGGATGTGTTGCGAGGAATTTGTTGCGAGGAATATGTTGCGAGGTTTGCGACGATTTCACAGCTTCAAATTTGCGCATTTTGACAGCTCCGCTACACTTCATCGTACGAGACATTTACCTCGCACAGCTCTGGTGGAAACTCCTAAACATTTCCACAGCACAGCTACACATCCTAGTACGACACATTTTACTCGCACAGTTCTGGTGGAAAAGCAGCCTAAGGCCGGGTTTCTACTGAAGCGGAGATGGGCGGAGAAGAGCGGAGACGGATTTGACCAATCACAGCGTTCGAGAGAGCGAAAAACGAAGACGCTCTGTCACTCTCACCCTCACGGTGATTGGTCGATTCCTGCACATCTCCGCTCATCTCCGCACAGCGCCGCGTCAGTGGAAACGCCTAAGAAGGGAGATCTTCTATCAATGGTATCCAGGAGGGCCATAAGCGGTGGACTTTTTGTACGTATTCCTGCTCTGGAAGCCAGTGAGTGATCCGCTGAAGTCTGATGGGGTATTATAGTTGTACCCTGAAAGAATAAATAAAGAAATACAATGACCATTTTTCCATTTTATTCCCATTTTTTTTGACGATAAATCATATGTTTTCCTTTGTATTACTTTAGTATATAATAACAGTAGTAAGTATTTACGTAATCTTAATAATCTGTACTTTAGTCATAGAATAAGGAATAATACTGCATATAGAACGGTAACTTGCTTCTATGCTGTTCTGGGAGCAAATAAAAAACATAGAAAACGTTCAGCTGCATGTCTTCCCGGGCATGTCGTAAAAACCGACAGAGGGATTGTGTCCTCTAACATGATGGACTAATGTTATGGGCGATAGGCTGATCCCTTATCACCATAAGGTTCATCATATCCATCTTAGGACTTTATATCAACAGTGGCTGCAAGTTGTCTTTGATTACTTGTGGCTCTGCCCACCCCATTAGGGATTACGGGCGTGAGTTTATGTATGTATGTATAGAACGGCAACTCTCCGCTCCCCACCAGCGCAGCGGCTGAACTAGGTTTACCTCACCCCCTCTCGGTCTTACTTTAGTCTTCAATCTTATGGGCGTCAGAGGTTACACACACGCGCGTGTACGATAACGTCAATGTGTAGTGTAGTCTGTGTAAAACGAGGTGTTTTGAATGAATTCTCTGTGGTATAAGCAAATAGATAATACGTTTACCTTGTTGGTTGCTGTGTGTCGGTTCTGGGTAGTGGGCTTCTCCCTCGTACCTCACGTCAGCATGGAATCCTGTCTGCCAATCAGCGTGGTACGTCACTGGAAATGATAAAAAAAAAACACATACAGGCTGTTGGAAAATTCCACTTGATATTACCTCAGAATAATGAGCTGAATCATCCTCCTCAGTATTCGTTACGATGTCACTTACACCCCTTAAAAGTACATATTAGTAGCCATACAAGTAGTTATGGGTGTTAGTGACACCGTAACGAATACTGTGAGGAATGATTCGCAGATGGCTCGACCATTTATAGACGGCGATACGGCACACCACCAGTACGAAAAAACTTGAACTTTCAATGAAAAAATATATACAGGAGTGACATCGTAACGAAAAATTTGAGGGATGATTCAGACCATAATATAATTCTGAGTTGATATCAAGTAGAATTTTCCGTCGCAAAGGTATGGAACTGAAAATTATTTAAAAAAACGCTAAATTTTTCATGAATTTTCCGACAGGAAGTTCTAACACCTGTATATTTTTTTTCATTGAAAGTCCAAGTTTTTTCGTACTGGTGGTGAGCCGTATCGCCGTCTATAAATGGTCGAGCCATCTGTGTTAGTGAAAATTGCACTTAAGATAAATGAATAACTCATTGGTGCAAGTACGGTACCGGGGTTCGAAAGGGCGTACAAAAAAAAAAAAAATTTTTAAACTCACCAATCTGCGTACGCCCATCGGGAAGCTGAACCCTGTACTCTCCCCTCACGACGTTCCCATCAGAGCTCTCTCGACGATCATAGTCGTTGCCCGACTGAGCATCCTTTACTGAATATCCAAACTCATACGACTTGGGCTGGGGACAGTACAATGCAATGTAATGTAATGTAATGCTAAATAGCAAATGCAATTCATAACCCTTCGTTCTCATAATATTATATTCTCAAAATATTACATTCGCAAAACATTACGTTCGCAAAATATTATATTCTCTAACATAACATACATAAACAGCCTATATACGTCCCACTGCTGGGCACAGGCCTCCCCTCAATCAACCGGAGGGGTATGGAGCATACTCCACCACGCTGCTCCAATTCGGGTTGGTGGAGGTGTTTTTTTACGGCTAATAGCCGGGACCAACGGCGTAACGTGCCCTCCGAAGCACGGAATCATCTTACTTATTCGGACAATCAGGTGATTCAAGCCTGAAAAGTCCTTACCAAACAAAGGACAGTCTCACAAAGTGTTTTCGATAATGTCCCCATCGGGAATCGAACCCGGACCTCCAGATCGTGAGCCTAACGCTCTAACCACTAGACCATGGAGGCTGTTCAATGCAATTCAATGTAATAATAATAAAATGTATTTATTGTGGTAATAGACCCATACAACAAAATAAATAATAAACTAAAATAAGATTATGCGATATGGGTGTAATAAAATACAAGCTAGTCGGAAATAAAAAGAAAAACTAAACGAATATCTTTGTAACTAAATTATTACAAAGAAAAATACATACATATATATATATGATGGTCGGGGAAATGGGGATCGAAAACGGCATAAACGACACTGGTTCCTATCCAGTCATGAGCAATATAATGTACCCACTTTAGGACTCTGCCGCACTAACATATTTGACATTTAGTGAGACTTACAGTTCAATTTGGCAAAAAAGTTAATGTGACATGGTACCAAAGTGTATACATATAAATGCTCGTGACCGTACATATAGCCTATAGCTGTTAGTCGTTCTGCCTACCACTTTAGGGGCAACAAGCGTGAGTGTAAAGTATGTACTTTACAAGGAAAATATTTAATCAGTTTTATAATTGTTTTAATTATACATACTTCTAAGATAACCTATAACTTTGTATAAAATTGGACAGAAGAAACTATAGAGTAGTTCTTTAAACTATATTTAAACGTGGGTAAGTTTTATTAAAAGAATATTAATTGAACACAGCAATTGTTCATTTGATTTAAAACAAATACAATTCACTCCGTACGGGGTAGAAGAGCTGCAAGTTTCCAGAAGTATAGCCCGGACACGACCTATGTGGTTCTGTCTCAACTGGACCACACATGGCTCATGTAACGACTGCTTACGGGCTAAGTATAAGGCTCTTGCGGGCCATATATTTTTATTCCCTTCGCAGTGGAAGTGAGTGGCGTATAGTGCGCTGAAGCCAGGGCCTTTGTGCGCGAGTTGGGGCGGCGCCTCAGAAATAGTGGAGCGGATCCCCGCTCAGAATCGTACCTGGTGCAACGCATATCGCTGGCTGTTCAACGCGGAAACGCAGCCAGCATTATGGGTACAATTGCACCAGGTACGATTTGAGGCGGGCTTTTTAATTAAGGTTTAGTTTAAGAGTTAATTTACATAATTTATAATATTTTTTTTTAGTTTTATTTAATTTTATTTTTGTTTTTGTTTCATAATTTTGTTCTGTAACTGCTTAATTACCGCACCGCGGCCATTTCAGAAGCATGTATGTCTACTCCATGTATTTCTTTGTTCTCAATGACATAGTAAGTATCTCTCGTATGCCGTTGTTTAGTTATCGAAAAGCTTCAGATAGATACGGTAAGTACATACAATATGTTATTTAAACTATTTTAATAGTCCCAATATTTTTTAAAATATTTATTTTAGAAATTTTCTAAAAAGTAATACTTACATAAACAGCCTATATACGTCCCACTGTTGGGCACAGGCCTCCCCTCAATCAACCGGAGGGGGTATGGAGCATACTCCACCACGCTGCTCCAAGGCGGGTTGAATATTCAATTTTTACCGACTTCAAAAAAGGAGGAGGTTCTCAATTCGACCGTATATTTTTTTTTTTTTTTTTTTTTTTTTTAATGTTTGTTCGGGCATATCTTCGTCGTATATGAACCGATTTTGATAATTCTTTTTTTGTTTGAAAGGAGATATACCCAAGGGGGTCCCATGTCAAGGAAGTCAGGATCTGATGATGGAAGACCAGAGAAATCGAGGGGAATTTTCAAAAATCGTAGGAGCGACTAGTGCGTTTGTAAAGTCATATTGATCGGATCGATCTTTAGGCTTCGGGAAAACTTCCCGACCTTCGAAAACTGGTCAGCATCAGGGAGATACCCTATGGCCTGGCAAAACTATACAACCTGGAGCAATTTTTCTTTCACGAAACGTATTTAAATCTTGATCAAATCCAATCGCCGGTGCAAAAAAACAAAATGGCGGTAAAAAAAAGATGGCCGCCATACAAAATTTTGTCGATTTTGGAAGAAGCCCGTTTGGGTAAAAATAATGTATGGGGCGCTTACTCAAAACGTCATGTAGAGTACGGAAATACTTTCTGGTCACCAAAAACTGCTCCGCATCAGAGAGATACTCTACGGCCTGGCAAAACTATCGCACGTGAACCAATATTTCTTTCAGAGCACTTATTTAAATCTTGGTCAAATTCCATAGCGCGTAAAAAAAAAACAAAATGGCGGAAAAACAAGATGGCCGCCATACACAATTTTGTTTTTTCAGAAAATGTCTCGGGATATAAAATATATATCGGGGTTGTGATCGGATCGTCATGTTAAGTATGGAAATACTTCCCGATTTTCGAAAACTGCTCCGCATCAGGGTGACACCCTACGGCCTGGCGAAACTATCACACCTGAACCAATTTTTCTTTCACAAAACCTATTTAAATCTTGGTCGAATTTAATGGCCGGTGAAAAAAAAAACAAAATGGCGAAAAACCAAGATGGCCGCCATACAAAATTTTGTTTTTCCAGAAAATGTCTTGGGGGTAAAAATGATGTATAGGGGTGTGATCGGAACGTCATCTTTGAAAACTGCTCCCAATCAGGGAGACATCCTACGGCCTGGCAAACCTATTGCACCTGGATTTTGTTTGTTTCCACGACACCCATTTAAATCTTGGTCAAATTCTGTCGCCGGTGAAAAAAAACAAAATGGCGGAAAAACAAGATGGCCGCCATACGAAGAGGGACAGTTTCGAATAAAATACGCGAAATCTACTGTATCTATATGTATGCGTGAGTGTGTATGATAGCAGCTTCCACTGACAACCACATGTGTGTGTGTGTGCGTGTGTGTGCGCGCGTGTGTGTGTGTATGTGTGTGTGTGTGTGTGTGTGTGTGTGTGTGTGTGTGTGTGTGTGTGTGTGTGCGTGTGTGTGTGTGTGCGTGTGTCTGTGTGTGTGCGTGTGTACGTGCGCTTGTGCTCGTGTGCGTTAGCGCGTGTGTGAGTGTGTGTGTGTAAACATGTTCATCAATAATAATTGTGATCACTACTAATCATATATTATTATATATCAATATAAATCAGAAAATCTGTCTGTCTGCATCCTTGCTCGGTCTAACCATCACTTAAAATCGTAAAATAAAATAAAATTTTTAACAAAAAAAAAACCGACTTCAAACGCAAAACTAAAAAGCAATAAATAAATTCACTTCGCACAAAGTAATTAGTACGTATTTTCAATTAGTTAATTATTTTATAATTCTGAAGTCGGTGCGAAGTAAATGCTACAACAACCCTACTACAATATCAAATTACTATGTACACACAATATTGTTTAATACCTATATCAAAGCAATTACAAAACAATGTCAAACAAAAAATTACAAAACAATCTAAGAAAAATATAAGAATCGGTACTTCGTTGTAGCATTTCCTTGGCACCGGCTTCAGAATTATAAAATAATTAACTAATTGAAAATACGTACTAATTACTTTGTGCGAAGTGAATTTATTTATTGCTTTTTAGTTTTGCGTTTGAAGTCGGTTTTTTTTTTGTTAAAAATTTTATTTATTCATAAACTAACACAGTTGGCTCGACCATTATAGACGGCGATACGGCTCACCAGCTGTGAAGTTGGTCTAACAGAAAGCTATTTGAGGTGTGGAGACTTAGCACATCTTGCGATGAATGTACTTCTGACTTCCTCAATTGGGATATAGCCGTGTTTATGTTGAATAGTTGACTGCAGGGTCCAAGTTATACCTGTAATTTTTTTATTCACCGAAAAGGTAAGGAACGGATGATTGACAACTGTTAATGTAATGAGTGAATGAATAACCCTGGCGAATAACATAGACATCTCGCTAATATGAAATCCATTTGACGCTGCTGTCAACTTAATTCTCGTCGGGTTATTGGCCAATATAAAATTTTGGAAATGTTTTTTTTCTGCCTAAAATTGACGTGTGTTCCATACATTTTATGACTGTCGATTACCCGTCCCTTTCCTTTTGGGCGGAAAAGAAAATGACAGGTATAACTTAAAATAAAATTAGATGGTGTGCACTGGATTCCTCCGTGGTCTAGTGGTTAGAGCGTTAGGCTCACGATCTGGAGGTCCGGGTTCGATTCCCGATGGGGACATTGTCGAAATCACTTTGTGAGACTGTCCTTTGTTTGGTAAGGTACTTTTCAGGCTTGAATCACCTGATTGTCCGAAAAAGTAAGATGATTCCGTGCTTCGGAGGGCACGTTAAGCCGTTGGTCCCGGCTATTAGCCGTAAAAACACCTCCACCAACCCGCAGTGGAGCAGATTGGTGGAGTATGCTCCATACCCCCTCCGGTTGATTGAGGGGAGGCCTGTGCCCAGCAGTGGGACGTATATAGGCTGTTTATGTATGTATGTATGTACCGGAATCATCACCATTTATAATCCGTTTTACAATTTCAGCTTGAAAATGAAGCTTCTTATAGTCCTGTCAAGTCTAATAATCGTACAAGCAGGAGTCATCAAAGAAGATGAAGAAACGTGTGATGGTGTTAATGTGGACAATAAGTACCATGACAAAGAAGTACTGAAAGCTGAACTGGATAGGCCGTACTTACTAGCTGTAGACTATAGTAATAATGTTGTCTACTTCAGCTATAGTATCACAGCTTCTGATGACGAATTCAAAACGGCTAGACTGAATCTTGAGACTAAGGAATTTCAAGATATAAAAGGTAATACTAATAATAATAGGTTGACTGGTTTTTCAAATGAGGAACGCGGTACCAGACTTGCACCAATGCGTCATTAATTTATCTTAAGTGCAATTTCGACTAACACAGTTGGCTCGACCATTATAGACGGCGATACGGCTCACCACCTATCACGTTGGTATCAACGGCCTCCGTGGTCCAGTGGTTGAGCGTTGGGCTCACGATCCGGAGGTTCGAGTCCCGGTGGGGACGTATCACAAAAATTACTTTGTGGTCCCTAGTTTAGTTAGGACATTACAGGCTGATCACCTGGTCCGAAAGTAAGACGATCCGTGCATCGGAAGGCACGTTAAGCCGTTGGTCCCGGTTACTACTTACTGATGTAAGTACGTAGTCGTTATATGAGTCATATCAGGGGCCTTTGGCGGCTCAATACTAACCCTGACACCAGGGTTGATGAGGTTGGTAATTCACCTCATAACCCACACGATAGAAGAAGACGTTGGTATAACAGAAAGCTCGGTGAGGTGCGGGTATTTAGTTCACTGTGAGGTCGCAGACTCAAATCTTAGCTCGTACTTAGTATTATTGATAGTACTGATACCAGGGTTGATGAGTTTGTCATTGATGTGATAACTCACACGGCAGAAGAAGAAGATTCTTCATTCTATGATCTCGTAAAACACTAAGGGATTGTGTCCACCACAACCCGACGGAAGATTATATGGATGATCTGTCACTATACGGTTCATAGATATCTGTTTTTCTGCTACAAGTTTTTCGCTCATTCAGCGCTTATCGCTATCGACCCACTAGGGTCGATTAATTCTTTCAAATATTCTTCCTTTTAGACGAGCTCTGAGCCGAGGTTCGCGCCCAATTGGGCACCCTCAGGCCTGTTGTCTTAAATTTTGTACCGGGTGAGAGCCCTCAGCGCTCCCCATTTGTCCGGCCAAAGTATTGCCATCTGCGGCAAATCTACAATAAGTCACGTCAAAAAAAAAGCTGCAAGTTTTCTGATATATTGTGATTCTGTTCATCTCATTAAATAAGATGATCACACGCGTATACGCATGTAACATAAATATTATATACCTCAAAAATGCAAGACTTATGTCCTTAATATATTTAGTTGTATGCCTATTTTACCAGTCCCGCAAATAATTTTAACCATTTTATAATACTTTTAGGTGTCAACAATGGTTTCGCTCAAACAGTCGACCCGAAAACTAACGACGTTTATATCGGAGGCAGTGATGGCATTTACAAATACAATTATAACACTGACAAAGCAGAATTCTATGGCGCAAAAGACGAAAACATCTGGACTCTCTTCGTCAAAGATGATATTTACTATTCATCCTTCCCATCGCAATTTCTCTACGTATCAAATAATGATACTTTCGAAAGATTTAAAGATCTAGAAGACACAAAAGTTGATAATTTCTTAATAGACAAAGAAGACCTTATATTCTTCACGAATGGTACAGGGCTGTACAGTCAGAAGAAAGGTTCGAAAGATGCTGAGTTTTATGAAGACTCTACAGGCATAAGAGGCATAACTTTAGATGTAAATGGAAATGTGTATGTTTGTAAAAGTGATGGAATATATTCAGTTGATAAAACAATGATGTACCTGATCAAAATAGCTGATTTGGATGATGCGTTTGGTGTTGCGTTTGACAAGGATAATAATATTATTTACTCTGACGCCACACAGTTGATTCGATTAAAACCTAATGAGGATAAAAATTGTTAAAGAAGTCAAAATTTCTTAAAGTTACGCAACATAATGTATTAATTTTGTTTAATTTGATTGATGTTGAGGCGACTACAAGTAAATCTCTGTGAAGATAAGTAATAATATTTTATTTTAAGATTATAACTGATACAGAATGACAGTGTTACTTCTATTTGAGCATAAGTCCTTTCACGTTGGTCTAACAAAAAGCTCGGTGAGGTGTGGGTACTTAGTACATCTTGCAGTGGATGTACCTATGACTACCGCAATTGGGGTGCAGTCGTATGCTTATGTTACATTATTAGTCTTAGATGCATACTTTTTTCTTTCTTTTTTTCCTATATCACCTGTTATCTCCATTGCAGAGTCACCAAGTATGATATCATGAACCGTACCTATGGTGAAAAGTGCCCAACTAATTTGCCCGTAATATTAGTCCATCATGTACACGATCCCTAAATCGATATTTACAACTTGCCCTGAAGCTAAAGCATGATATCTTTATTTTCTTTCCTAATTCATCTTCATATAAAAGTAAGTGTGTAATCTCAACAAATGTCAAATTGCAATATTGCTTTTTTGGAAGTGCTTTGATGTGACCTTCTTAACTGTCCTGGATATTAGTGACATCGTAACGAATAATGAGGAGGCTGATTCAGACTATGATTCTGAGTTAATATCAAGTGGAATTTTCCGTCGCAAAATTCATGTATTCCTTTAAATTATTGTCCGTTCCATACTTTTGCGAAAATTCCACTTGATAACAACTCAGAATCATGATATGAATTATGCCTCAAAGTTTTCGTCACGATGTCACTAACACCCTGCAAAGAGAACAACCAACAACAAACCAACAACCTCAAAATAATGTGTGATCGTTGGTTTAAACATTCCGCTATAATCGCCTAGGCTTTTCTCTTCTGACTTTACACCCGCAACATAAAATATTTTTCGTAAGTGTACTGTCATTCATTCTCTAAAGTATACACATCTACCTACCCGTAAAGGGAGATGGGCGTGATGCTATGTCATGTTATGCATGTAATCATTATTGGAAACAGTTTTCATTGTGATGCCTCGGTAAAATCACAAGTGTAATTACCCAACCTACGACTGACCTCCAAAGTTAATCCAACGATATGCATTCGAAAAATAGACGACAAACAAACTATGATCTTTATTTCCATACATATTTGTGACAATATTAATAAAGTTGAACTTCTGAAACGCAATAATATAGTTGTTAATGTGATAACGGATGAAAACATAGAAGTTCAGTGTGATAAAACAAGTTACATACATAAGACGTATTAAATAAAAAAGAAAAATGTGTAGTGTATATAAAATTTGTAATTTCGTACTACTGGTGTTTTTACTGAGTGTCGAGTCAAAATTACAATTAATTTTCACCGATCGACCATTACAACGAATTGGAGCAAGGATATACAAGAAAGAACTGTTGACAAACAAATTCGATGATCCAAAAGAGTTAGCATACGACTCTGCAACTAGAAACCTCTATTTCATGTACATGGACGATGAGATACAGAATTCTGGAAGGGCTTACGTAAATGTTATAACAAAACAAGCAATGAAAATCAAAGGGATTGAGAAAAACAAAGCGACAGCAGTTGATAACGAAAATGGTGACGTGTACTTTGGATCCGAAAATGGTCTTTATAAGTACGATCCTATAGATAACGTCGCAAGGAACATTGGTCTTTACAACATTAACATTTTAAAACTAGTTATAAAATACAATGAAATGTACTTAATAGATGCAAATACACACATGCTGTATAAAGTCTATGACAATTTTAGAACTGTTGCTAAAGTGGATAACATGAAAACTGTAATAGAATTTGAAGTTGACAATCAGAGTAATATACATTATGTCGCTATGTGTGGTCTCTATTGCATCACAAAAGACCATGAAATTGTGAAAAATAAGGACTTGAATTTGGTATATCACTTCCTTATTGATGAAGAAAGAACTCTCGGGGTTAAAGAGGATGGTATTTATAATATAGATTGTAAGAACGGAACGGCGGAGAAGCTTGCAGATATGGATTTCTTCCCTCGAAGTATAATATATGGAGACTATGGAGATATATATTATTCGACAGATAATGATATATTTAGGTTAAGGCCAGTAAGTTCTTATCTTATTTATAATATTTACGGGAAACGACGCAGTGAGACAGATGTTTAGGGAAGTAAATAACTTGTTTACTTATTTATATTGTGTTTTATTTGTCTTAACTTAGGTTTCTTTATCAAATTAGTTATTACCAGATATCTCAAGGGCATGAATATTCGTCAATAATACAGACACAACCGTATTATTAGTATCAAATGGCCATTTTTAAATTGTAAATTTATCGTATATGGCATTAACTACTTGGCCGGACAAATTAGGAGCGTTGTGAGCTCTCACCTGGTACAAATTTTAAAACAACAGGCCAAGTTGGGGACGAATTTTGCCACTGGGCGTCGTCTGAGAAAATAATATTTGAAAGAATTAATCGACTCTAGTTGGTCGATAGGTCTTCTGTCGTGTGACTTCATCTACCCTAGTGTCAGCGATAAGCCCTGAAATCTTCGACCACACCCCGGCGGGGTCGTTATCGGGGTCCTGAAGTGTTTGTTGTCGCATCCATCGCAAGAGAACTAAGTACCCACACCTCACCGAGCTTTCTGTTAGACCAACGTAATAGGTAGTGAGCCGTATCGCCGTTTATAATGGTCGAGCCTCATTGGTGGATGTCTGGTACCGGGATTCGACCCGGCGCTGTCCGTTTGAGAAGCAAGTAACCATAAAACCACAGTGACTTGTAAAATAAACATTTCATACATACTGGTCGAGTTGATAACTTCCTTCTTTTTTGACATCGGTTAAAAATGTACAAAATAAAGTTACACTTACCACCTCATTCTCGTGACCGTGCCCATGGTCTTGCCCGTGGTCGTAATGTCCAGACCCTGAGTTGTCGTAATTGGACTGGGCTTGTCCAAAACCTGAGTGCGTGGGTCCGGTGTGACCGAACGAGTTCGGTGGGAGATAGCTGTTACTTGGTGCGTTATAGCCTGTAATTAAAAAAAATGTTTTTGGAGTATGGTAGAGCGCCATATACCGTAAGCCGCAGTTGGGAGTAGTCACTCAGCACAAGTCAAGGCGTTAACCATGACGCTGATATTCTGTGGACCCAGCTATGTAATAATATATCTTTATTGCACAAACTTACAACAAGAGAATGACGATAGTTAGACTATTTTTCTTCGTGTGGGTTATGAGGTGGATTACCAACCTCATCAACCCTGGTGTCAGGGTTATTACTGAGCCGCCAAAGTCCCCTGACATGGCTCATGTAACGACTACATACTTACATCAGTTAGTAGTAACCGGGACCAACAGCTTAACGTGGCTTCCGAAGCACGGGTCATCTTACTGTCGGACAATCAGGTGATCAGCCTGTAATGTCCTAACCAAACTAGGGATCACAAAGTTATTTTTGTGATATGTTCCCACCGGGATTTGAACCCGGGACTTGCGGATTGTGACCCCAACGCTCAAACCACTGGACCACCGAGGTCGTACGAGTATGTCAAGATGGCGAGACTACAGTTTAACGTTTGACGTGTGCTGTCAACTTAATTCTTTCGGGTTTCGGGTTATTGGCCAATGTATAACTTTGAGAGGGTTATTAAAATTTCAATGTCTGCATAAAATTGACGTGTTCCATAAATTGTATGCCTGGCGATTGCCCGTCCCTTTCCATTTGGACGGATAAAAACATGACAGGTATAACTTAAAATAAATTCTGATGGTGTGTACGTCTACGAGCATCAATATGCATACACTTTGGTACCGTGTCACATGATGTTTTTTGACAAACTGCACTGTAAGTCTCACTAAATGTTAAATATGTTGGTGCGACAGAATCCTAAAGTGGGTACATTATATTGCTCATGACTGTACATATTTTATTAATAAAGATTACAAACAAACAGGGTCTTACCAGAACTCGGAGGTAAGTACTGATTATTTGGGGCCGTGTACCCACTCTGGTAGTTGGGTCTTCTGTAGTTGTATCCACCCTGGACAGGAGGTTCACACGCTGCTAGAGTGGCCAGGAGAGCGAGGGATAAGACCTGGAATCAGAAAAAGAACAAAATTTGAATCAGTGTTCGGAAAACCCATTTAAAAAGTTAACCGGTATAAACGGTTACAGATTTAATCGATTATCCTTTTATCACGGTAACATCTAATTTCATTATATCTAATTTGATTTAATTCGTAAGATTAGTTTACAATAATTTAAGGATTTGACATTGTTTTATATGGATGGCATGACATGTTTCAAGCATTATCGACTTGGGATTTTACCTGTAATGATAATGTGTTTGTGATCTTAGTGAATAAATAAATAAATAAGTAAGTATTAAAACATGTTCAAATTTCGAATTTACATATATTCAGTTGGTAACATTAATGATTTTATATCTAGATTAAGAATGTAAATAATTGTATTGTAAGTTTTTAAACATTGTCGCCTTGCGACCTGTAGACAATGGTGCTGATTTCAGTACAAACCATCTAATTTTAGTTTAAGTTATACCTGTCATTTTCTTAAGCGCCGGAAAGGACCCTACAGAGCTTTGGATTTATATTTATACAGTAAATATTATGACCCTTATTATTACACCCGGGACCCCGACCTGACCGGACCTGTCAAATCGTCAGGTTAGGTAAGCCCCTGTGAAAACGGGATAATGCTAGGGAGATGATGGTGATTATTACACCCAGGCATAACACATCTTCCAACCATTATTATTCTGACCGAGAAGGACTTACGATGACCAAATTGGAGATGTCCTTAGAAAAGGTTCAATACGATCTACTCTGAACCGGCGTGCGTGTATGAAGCGATTGATGAATGTGGAGGAAGCAAGTTTTTTTTTTGACGTGACTTATTGTAGATTTGCCGCAGATGGCATTAACTACTTGGCCGGTGAGGAAGCAAGAGAAGTGTGTCAGGATCGAAGCAAATGGAATTCTATAGTCTCTGCTTACCCCGGTGGGAAATAGGCGTGAGTTTATGTATGTATGTATGTATTATTATTCTGATCAAAATAAAGTGAACGTAATTCTATATCTGAACCAAATGTCAAGCTTATTTTTTATGGGTGTCATCATCACCAGCCCATTAACGTCCCCACTGCTGGGGCACGGGCCTTCCCTATGGATGAAAAAGGAGATCAGGCCTTAAACCACCACGCGGACCCAACGGATGCAACCGGGACCAACGGGTTAACGTACCTTCCGAAGCACGGAGGAGCTCGAGATGAAAACTTTTTTTTTGTGGTCACCTATCCTATGACCGGCCTTTGCGAAAGTTGCTTAACTTCAACAATAGCAGACCGAGCGCGTTTACCGCTGCGCGACCGAGCTCCTCATTATGGGTGCTCCTCCTTTTTATGGGTGTATTTTTGTATGATTATGTACCCGAATAATTAAAAAATACGACGACTTAAAGCAGTTATCCTATCCTACGGATCGTCTTAAAAAAAACCATTTGAAAAGAAAGCAAAATTGTTATTTGACATTTGTTTGCATTGCGCACTTAATTTTATATGCGCAAATGTCAAATTACAATATTGCTTTTTTAGATGAATTGCTTCAATGTGGCCTTTTTAACCCCCCTGTTTTATGTTCCGAAAGGGATATGACGTGATATTTCAGATACGTACATACACGTAACAATAACTTTATTACTTAATAATAATATCCTGTTGAACACAAATTCTATTCTATTCATTACATCACATCCGAAACAGAAAATTATTGTTATGTAAAACAACTTTCTAAACGCATTGCCAAATATTTTAAACAATTTAAAATTAAATGACCACCATTGTGGAAAATTAAACAATAGATTTATTGTATTTGTTCAGTAGCTATTTTATTCAAATGTATTGTATTTTATTTATTAAGTATTTCAATATAATGTTATGTATTTTAATTACATGTTATAAATAAATTGCCGATTTTATATTTAATAGGTATTTTAGTATTCGCGTTAGGGAATGTAATCCCAACGCGAGATTGCAAATTCGAGATCCCGCGGGATTGGAAAATATCAAGCCCGCGAGATCCCGAAATTTTCATAAAAAATGTGTAAAGTTTAGGATGTCTGAAAACGATGAAAAACGCATGTTTATGATAGTGAAGTTAATTAAAACAAAATATTTTTTTTAAAGAAAACAAATACCTTCGTATGTATGTTTTTTGTATGTATGTTATATATTTATTTGCATGTATTTATTGGTAAGTTGTACTTTTTATAGTTTATACCCGCAATCTTTCATTTTTTTTTCATTTTTCCTCACCTGTTTTTCTGGAAGTAATCGCTTTAAGGGATTGAGCCGCCATTTGCCATGTACTTAGTTAAGATTCTTTTTGTAATTATTTCTTTTTATTTTGGTGCAATAAATTGTATTTGTATTGTATTGTAAACCTTTATTCTTTAATATTACTAACTAAATAATTACGTTTTCTTTGGAAATCAGCATAATCAAAACAAAAAGTATAACTCAAGGAGATTCGCCCAATCCCGTCAATCTCGAATGGGATCTCGTCATATTATGCTTCGGGATTGATCCCCGACAGATCTAGCGGGATTGCATTCCCTCATCATCATCAGCCCATTAACGTCCCCACTGCTGGGGCACGGGCCTTCCCTATGGATGGATAGGGAGATCGGGCCTTAAACCATCACGCGGGCCCAGTGCGGATTGATGGTTATTAACGACTGCTAATGCAGCCGGGACCAACGGCTTAACGTGCCTTCCGAAGCACGGAGGAGCTCGAGATGAAAACTTTTTTTTTGTGGTCACCCATCCTATGACCGGCCTTTGCGAAAGTTGCTTAACTTCAACAAACGCTGACCGAGCGCGTTTACCGCTGCGCCACCGAGCTCCTCATTGACGCATTCCCTAATTGACGTAAAATGCACATAACATAAGCTGACAACTATATCCCAATTGGGGTAGTCAGAGGTACGTCCATAGCAAGATGAACTAAGTACCCACACCTCATCGGGCTTTTTTCTAACGTAATTGGTTGAGAGCTGTATCGCCATTTACAATGGTCGAGTCAACTGTAATTACACATTAGATTCAAGCCTGTAATCTCTAATGGGGTTGGCAGAGAGAGCAAATGAAGATACTTTATTGTTAAACAAAGATCTATCAGATTAAAGATAGAGTCGTAATTACAGTCATAGAATAAGGAATAGTACTACGTATAGAACGGCAACTCTCCGCTCCCCACCAGCGGCTGAGCTAGGTTTACCTCAACCCCCCTCGGTCTTACTTTAATCTTGAATCGTATGGCGTTAAACGTCACACACACACACACACACACACAGACTACCTACACTACACATTCTTCTTCTTCTTCTATCGTGTGGGATGTGAGGTGGATTACCAACCTCATCAACCCTGGTGTCAGGATTACTATTGAGCCACCCAAGGCTCCTGACATGGCTCATATAACGACTACTTACTTGCATCAGTAAGTAGTAACCGGGACCAACGGCTTAACTCCGAAGCACAGACAATCTGGCGATCAGCCAGTAATATCCTAACCAAACTAGGAACCTCAAAGTATTTTTTGTAATATGTCCCCACCGGGAATCGAACCCGGGACCTCCGGATCGTGAGCCCAGCGCTCAACCACTGGACCACGGAGGTTGTTACATTACACATTGACGTTATCGTACACAGACGTGTGAAACGTTTTTTGTATGAAGTGTCCAGTGTGTGTTTTAGTCTTAAATAGCCGTAAGCCGCTAAGAGGGAGAGCGCAGACAATCTGTCTCGCTCACACTTACACGTTAGGCAGCGTACGGTAAAATGAGATTTTTGTATGGATTGTCCGGGGTGTGATGTAGTTTAGAATCTAGACTGAACCATTCATTAGGCCCTTCACGTTATGCCCTAGATGAGGCAACTTCACACTTACATACATAAATACAGACATACAAATATACATACACACAGGTTGTTGCATATTAATGCATCTTAGTATAACTGAGTGCATAGCTTGTTGACGTTGGTTTACATGAAGATAAATAATTCTTCACGTCCGTGGTCCAGTGGTTGAGCGTTGTGCTCACGATCTGCAAGTCCCAGGTTCAAATCTCAGTGGGAACAAATCATGAAAATCACTTCGTGATCACTATTTTGGTTATAACATTAGCGTCCTGTCGTATTGAGCGTCGCCAGGACTCTTTAGGCCGCCCCTTTTGCGTTTTCCACGCGCACACCAGGTCAGAGGTTGTCGGGACAGCTGGTGTTCCACAGGTCTTCTAAGGTCATGACCAATCCACCGCCACTTCCGTGTACGGGTAGCAGCCTCCACATTACCACACCCCGGACACTTCATACAAACACCCCTGTTTTACACAGATACTACACATTGACATTATCATACACGCGCATATGTGTGTGTGACGTCTGACGCCATACGATTCAAGTCTAAACTATTGTGGCGGCTGGAAAACTGCCGCCAACCGTTGAAAAACCGTTGAAAAAGAAAGGGACGGGTAATCGACAGGCATAAAATTATGGAATACACGTCAATTTTAAGTAGAAATCTAAAACAACCGTCTAAAAATTTTACATCGGCCAATAACCCGACAGAGTTAAGTAGACAGCACGTCAAACGGATTACATACCAGCGAGATGCCTATTTTATTCGCCCGGGTTATTCATTCGTTTTAAATTAACTTGTTGACAATCATCCGTCCCTTTCCTTTTGGACGCATAAGAAAATGACGGATATAACTTAAAATAAAATTAGGCGTTGTCTGCAGGAATCGGGGCCACTATCTTTAGTTTGGAAAATTACTATTCCATGTAACCCCGGCTAAAACCAAACAAAGGCTCCGCCGTGCGTTTGACCGCCGTGTGAGCCCTGTGACTTCGCTATTGTTTAACATACCCGAGCTATGTGTAATATGCACGAACTGACAGACGATCTGAATATATACGTACTTAAGTGCTTGTACATACTTACAATACAAGGAATAAAAATAAAATTGTTGTTCAAAATTCTAGATTAAGTAAATTAAATTCATCTTTTTTGGGGTTATGTAGGTATACGTTTTTACAATAAACCAGATAATATTTTAAATTTGTCAGAAAATAAATTTAAAGCTCACGTGAAGTTTGCTTTATGTAAAAAAGCTTATTATAAGATAAATGATTACCTAAATGATAAAAATGTCTGGTATTGAATGTATTCCTCTAGTATAACTTGTAATGTACCCTCATTGATTTAAAAGATGTGTTGCTGTTGCAGTTTCTTGTCATTTCTTCTCCTCAGCCATAACACCTTGCGAAATGACGTAAATTCAAAAATGTTACATTGACCTTCAACAAGTTTATCCATGATAATTACGTTGAATAAATGATTCTGATTCTGATTCAGTGTAAAGAGTTGGTTGAACAGATAGATTTATAAAAAAATATAAAAAATAATACAAACAAATTTCTGTTAAGTAGAAATAAGTTGTGCCTTTTGTCTCTCTCTCTGTTATCCTGTACAATAAATTATTAAAATAAAATAATAATAATAATTAACTAATATTGACGCCAACGTCCAGTCTTCTTCTTCTATCGTGTGGGTTGTGAGGTGTAGTACTAACTTCATCAACCCTGGTGTCAGGGTTACTATAGAGCCGCCAAAGGCCCCTGACAATGCTCACGTAACGACTACTTACTTACATCAGTAAGTAGTAACCGGTACCAACGGCTTAACGTGCCTTCCGAAGCACGGATCATGTAACTTTCGGCCATTCTGGTGATCAGCCAGCAATGTCCTAACCAAACTAGGGATCACAAAGTGATTTTTTGTGATATGTCCCCATCGGCGGAAGGCAAGAGGGAAACCACTGCCCTATTTTCCCTAAAAAAGTAGCATGGAGAATGCTACACCGACAAGAGCGTGGCTCTTAAAGTGATGATGATGTCCCCACTGGGATTCGAACCCGGGGCCTCCGGATCGTGAGCCCAACGCTCCACCACTGGACCACGGAAGTCGTTAACGAGGTCGTAACGTCCAGTAATGGTCAGGCACTGGCAGAAGAAGAAGAAAACCCTGTATTGAAATTCAAATTCAAAATTCAAATTCAAAAATATCTTTATTCAGTAGGTAACATAGTTACACTTTGAATCGTCAATTTCTACATAACGAACGTCTCATCCGCCTAAAACTACTGCAGCTTCTCACAACCTGTATAGCCGGGGAAAAGAAGCTGCAAAAAAATCCTCGGCACAGGGCCCTAGACGTTCTTTACAAAAATAAATATAAAATATTGTTATAAAATTGAGTAATTTAGCTGCCTGATATCAGAAATTGAAACTAACGTGTCTATTACGAGGTTTTGCTAACAAAAATCACAACCGAATATGATTTTTCAATACCTGCAATGTTATGTAGGTTAGTGAACCATATAGTGCAGTTAACGAGTGTGCGAATCGCATAAAGAATTAATATGACGACATAACTCGTTCAATTCCAATCAAACAATTACTTTTTCCATGGTTTTTAGATTGGGTTTTATATTTCTTATTGGTTCCGTAGCTTTCGTCATAAGTACAAGAATAATTTCATTCATACGTCGATCATTACTAACGTTCAATACAACTTTATATTTTTTTTACGGAACTAAGCCAATGAGAAATTAAGAAAGAGTTAAGTGTGACGCAAATACGCTATGGGTTTGCAATATTGATTTAGCTTCAAAGCGTTTTTTCGATTCTGCTTCGCACCACCCAAATCCCCTGGTAGTTGCGGCTTCCGAATACATCCCGCTTAGGGACGGTACTGAAAAGTATCGGCGTCCGAAGAACGTACCTAATATACGATCCCGACGACCCGATTACTCTAGCCATAGAGGCAGCCAATCAACTCGCGACAACTAACACTTCAGGACCCCGATACCGACCCCGCCGGCGTGGTCGACGATTTCCCTCAACCAGCACTTCTCGCTATCGACCCACTAGAGTCGATTAATTCTCGCTCCCCATTTGTCTGGCCAATTAGTTAATGCCATCTGCGGGAAATCTACAATAAGTCACGTCAAAAAAAAAGCAATATTGATTAGACAATTGAAAGACTTCAGGATCCTGATACGACCCCGCCGGCGTGGTCGACGATTTGCCTCATTCAGTGCTTACCGCTATCGGCCCACTAGCTTTCGAACGGCCTCCGTGGTTCAGTAGTTTAAGCGTTGGGCTCACGATCCGGAGGTCCCGGGTTCGATTTCCGGGCTTCCAGGTCCGGGGAAGTAAGAAAGAATCATTGCATTCACTGACAGGAAAGGGACGGGTAATCGACAGACATTTTTATGTATCACACGTTAATTTATAGGCAGTAATCTTGTAAGATGTAAAAATAAATACATCGGCCAATAACCCGACAGAATTACGTTGACAGCACACGTCAAACGGTTTGCAGACATACACCATAACTATAAGTTAATATACTTTATTGCCCGAATTTTTAACCGTTAGTTACGAGTACTCACAATTTTTAACGATGTTTGGTTTAACTGCCAATTTAACTGTGACTTTGACCGGATAAACCATAGTTAACTGAATGCGTGACTGTGTCATGAATGCTATTATGTATTTGTTAATATAAAATTGACTATAACTATTTATGTTGTAACTTGAAATAGTTTTATTATATTTTATGTGGAGCATTATGTATTGTTTAGTGGCTCGGTATATGCGTTAGGCGTGAGGGTCAGTATGTTTAAATTCAACAGCCTGGGTGTGATTATCCCTATTATTCACAGGGTCCGCTTACCTAACCTGAAGATTTGACAGGTCCGGTTTTTTACAGAAGCGACTACCTGTCTGACCTTCCAACCCGCGAAAGGTAAACAGCCCAATACAGGTTACGTCACATATCTCCCAAAATGCATTTCTCGGGAATGTGGGTTTCCTCACCATGTTTTCCTTCACTGCTGAGCACGTGATAATCATTTATGATCCAAACATGAATTCGAAAACAAATTCGACAATCATTGGTTTAGGTCTGTGCTGGATTCGAACCTGTGACCTCAAAGTGAGAGGCAAGCGTTCTACCAACTAGGCCACCACGGCTGCCGGATGTTTAAGTAATATGTTCCTATAAATACTTAAATCTTTTTGGTATCAACAGTCAAAACTATTTGATATTCTCAAAGCAAGGCAAAGGAAAACGGCCTTAAACATTCTATTGTTTTTGACAGGCTGATTTATCCGATTTCTCAAGTCACAAAAGTCACTGCGGTCGTGTGGTTCACCAGCTTGGTTTTCTAACGTTGAGCGCAGGTTCTGACCCCGGTATTGGATTAGCACCAATGAGTTATTAGTTCATCTTATCTCTATTATAGACGGCGACCTATCACATTAGTCTAACAGAAAGTTTGATGAGGTGTGGGTACTTAGTTCATCTTGCGATGGATGTATCTCTGGCGATACAGTCATAAGTTTATGTATGTACACGGCCATAACGACATCCGTGGATAGTTGAGCGTTGGGCTCACGATCCGGAGGTCCCGGGTTCGAATCCCGGTGGGGACATATCACAAAAATCACTTTGTGATCCCTAGTTTGGCTAGGACATTACAAGATGATCCGTGCTTCGCAAGGCACGTTAAGCCGTTGGTCCCGGTTAGTACTTACTGATGTAAGTAACTAGTCGTTATATGAGCCATGTAAGGGGCCTTTGGCGGCTCAGTAATAACCTTGATAACCGAATAGTAACCAGGGTTGATGAGGTTGGTAGTTCACCTCACAACCTACATAACAGAATAAGACTAACTTGTATTATTTCCTAACAATAAATATATAGGTATTATAATAATCTGTATTGCGAGGGGCAATTTGTATTTCATTCGTTTATTATCTGTAGCGAATAGGATCATTACTCCAAGTTACTCCAGTATCGGTCTGTCATTACGGTAATCATGTCATAGCTTTACTTTATCATATACAGTCGGATAAATTTGTCTTTTAGATATTTTAAAAAATAAAAAGAGAAAATTAAAAATCGAAAAAAAAGCCTGACCTGGAAACCGGCCTTATACGATACATAGATCGAAGGAATTTCGCATCGACAGGAGGAACTGGTGGTGTAATGGTTAACACGTTCGTCTGGGCTTGACTTTACAAGAGCTTTGACAAGAGCGTGGATCTTAAAAATGATGATGAATTCAAATTCAAGTATTCATTAATATCTTTGTTACTGAATAACATAGTTACACTTTGAATCGTCATTTTTAACCCCCGACGCAAAAACGACAGGTTTATGTGTCTGTCTGTGGCATCGTAGCTCCCAAACGGATGATCCGATTTTAATGCGGTTTTTTTGTGTGAAAGGTATATCAGTCGAGAGTGTTCTTAGCTATGTTTGGTGGAAATCGGTTCAGGTCTTCAAGGTCATCAGGTCGTTTGTTAAGTGTGATAGGAATGTTACACACTCAGTTTGCTTACAAGTATATGTGGGATGAGTTATTTTTTGCTTTTTATAGGGTTTAGCATTTTTAACCTTTTGTCATAATAATTGGGTACTTTTTTTGATCGGGTGTTTTTTTACATAACGAACGTCTCATCCGCCTAAAACTACTGCAACTTCTCATAACCTGTATAGCCGGGCAAAAAAGCTGCAAGAAAAACCTCGGCAAAGGAAGATATTCTTTTTTAAAAAATCAGTCAATTAGGTGATCAGCCTGTAATCTCCTAACCAAACTACGGATCACAAAGTTGATATGTCCCCACCGGGATCTGCTCTAAATGTCTATTTAATGCAGTGAGTGTATTTTTATAATATAATCATGCTAAGCTAGTGAAACTAATAAAACGGGTAGTCGGTATATCGTCCCATAAACCATAATTTGATGATAGACGTCGCATGCCTTCACTGGTCTGTCTTAGAGTAGGGAAAGTTATAATGTACTGGGTTATATAACAACATACTTACATCTTCTATCGTGTGGGTTGTGAGGTGGATGACCAACCACATCAACCCTGGTGTCAGCGTTATTATTGAGCCACCAAAGGCCCCTGACCTGACTCAAGTAACGACTACGTACTTACATAAGTAGTAACTGAGACAATCGGCTTACACGCCCTTCGAAGCACGGAATCATCTTACTTTTTGGACTTTTGATACTCGAACTCGCTCACCGAGAGGTTCAAATCGATAAGCTATGTAGATAATAATATAAAGTGCCTCAGTTATTCTTCTTTAGAAACCATAATCAGTATTATTACCCATTCTATGACAAGATTTAGGCATTGTAGATTTGACCTAGATTTAGATATAGATTTGATTTGAGGAGCTCGGTGGCGAAGGCCGGTCATAGGATGGGTGAACACAAAAAAAAAAGTTTTCATCTCGAGCTCCTCCGTGCTTCGGAAGGCACGTTAAGCCGTTGGTCCCGGCTGCATTAGCAGTCGTTAATAACCACCAATCCGCACTGGGCCCGCGTGGTGGTTTAAGGTCCGATCTCCCTATACATCCATAGGGAAGGCCCGTGCCCCAGCAGTGGGGACGTTAATGGGCTGGTGATGATGATGATTTAACCGACGTCAATGAAAATCGACACGAGTGTCAAAGAAAATAAATATCATAAGCTTACGATTATATCCCAACTGGGGTATCAGAGGTACATTCATCGCAAGATGAACTAAGTACCCACACCTCACCGAGCTTTCTGTTAGACCAACGTGATAGGTGGTGAGCCGTATCGGCGTCTATAATGGTCGAGCTAACTGTGTTAGTGAAAACTGCACTTTAGATAAATTAAAACTCATTGGTGCAAGTCCAGTACCGGGGTTCGAATCGACGCTCCTCGATTGAGAAGCAAGCCGGTGAACCACAGGACAACAGTGACTATTATTAACCATTTTACGGACAGAGACCATGGGTCATTGATAGTTCATAATAGGTAGTATGACACCTTGAAATCGGAACGTCATTAGACGTTCTGTCCTTTAAAGTGTTAAAAGAAATGTTCTTACCTTTAAATGTGCCATGTCGTATAATTGAATTGAAAACTGCAACAAGAAAACAACACGTTATTAGAAACATTTTAAAAAATCAAAACAAATTGTATTTTTTATCATCATCAACTCCCTAGCATTATTCCGTTTCTCATATCATATCACATAGGGTCTGTTTATCTAACCTGAAGATTTGACAGGTCCGGTTCTTTACAGAAGCAACTGACTGCCGCGAAGGAAAAACCAGCGCAATACAGGTTTGGTCACATTCCTCCAAAAATGCATTTCTCGGGAATGTGGGTTTCCTCACGATATTTTCACCGCTGAGCACGTGATAATCATTTATGATCCAAACATGAATTCGAAAACAAATTTGACTATCTTTGGTTTATGGTCAGAGGCAAGCGTTTTACTAACTGAGCTACCACGGCTCAAATGCACGACGGAAATTGTATTTTATAATATAATACTAGCGATCCGCCCCGGCTTCGCTCGGGTGCAATGCTGAGGAAAAAATAAAACTATTTACGAAATGACATTAAAAAACTCAAAAATAACAGTCTTTCTCCACTATTTATTGGATGTTATTATACATATAAACCTTCCTCTTGAATCACTCTATTTATTATAAAAACCGCATCACAATCCGTTGCGTAGTTTTAAAGATTTAAGCGTACATAGGGATATAGGGACAGAATTAGCGACTTTGTTTTATACTATGTAGTGATTAACTCAAAATATCGACAAACCAGAAAAGGGTATTAAGTGCTTTTTCAAAATGTTTTTATTTGTAGATTTGAGCTCAACCGTTTTTTTTTATGGTGACGTCACTGAAGTGTGACGTCAGCGGAGTGTGTCACACACACACATAATTATGAGCATCATTTGTCACTATGCGACTTGTATTTGTCACGACAATGCGATGTACTGAATAAGCAATAACCTATGTTGTGTCAAAGTGTCTAATTATTGCACCTTCGCATGGTAATACATACATAGCATCACGCTTCTATCCCCAAAGGAGTAGGCAGAGTCAGTTTTGTATACAATTATTATCGAAACTGTTATAAAAGGTTTGATTATTTAGAAGATATGGAATGCATGGGATTAACTGCCTAGGAGCCGATATTAGGCAGATAAATTACTGAATTACGTCTAGGGCCCTGTGACTGTGCCGAAGATTTTCTTGCAGCTTCTTTTCGCTATACGTAAAGGCTGTGAGCTGCAGTAGTTTTATGCGACGGATGCGACGTTCGTTATGTAAAAATTTACGATGCAAACTGTGACTATGTTTGTTACATTTTTGAATTTGAATAGAATCACTATTGTCTTATGGCGAGCTTTAAAAACTAATCTTAACGCTACATCTCTCTCGAGGTAGGGCAGCGTAATAATGTAAACATTGTTTTACATTTAGATCAATCCTATTATTGTCTCAATGTAGCACGAATGACGAAATATATGTTCGTCATTCTATAAGGGCCTTACCTTACTAGGACACCATAACGGCCTCCGCGGTCCAGTCTAAAGAACCCGGGTTCGAATCCCGGTAGGAACACATCACAAAAATCACTTTGTGATCCTTAGTTTCATTAGGACATTAGTAGGTAAGTAAGTAAGTAAAATCTTTATTTCCTCTACAAATAATAAAACACATGGATACATAAATAAATACAAAAATACAACATTTGTAGAGGCTGGAGCCTAAACTAGGATACCCTGTGTTTTAGGACTCCAGGCACACAGACACATACACACACACATTGGACATTACAGGCTGATTACCTGATTGTCCGAAAGTAAGACGATCCGTGCTTCAGAAGGCGCCGTTAAGCCGTTGGTCCCGGTTACTACTTACTAATGTAAATACGTAGTCGATACATGTGTCATGTCGGGGGCCTCTGGCGGCTCAATAGTAACCCTGACACCAGGGTTGATGAGGTAATCCATCTCACAACCCACACGATAGAAGAAGTAGAATCTTTAGTTTGGTCAGGACATTACAGGCTCATCACCTGATTGTCTTACTCTTACTTTCGGACAATCAGTTGATCAGCCTGTAATGTCTAAACAAACTAGGGATCACAAAGTGATTTTTGTGATTTGTCCCCACCGCGATTCGAACCCGGGACCTCTGGATCGTGAGCACAACGTTCAACCACTGGACCACGGAGGCCGTTATTAAGTATGATAATGTATTATGCTATGTATCCCGGGTTTACCCGAAATAAAGATACTATTACATTTAAAAAGATTTTATTATGCTCCTCCGATAAGTACTTAGTTTAGTCCAGTTTTTCCACTATCCTATCCTGAATGAAAGTGAATATTATGTCAACAGGTTTTACTCGTTACGAACTTGAAGCTTGGAGTAATATCCAACCTTCAAGCCATGCCCTTTCCCGGTTAGATAATGAGAATTTAACAGTTACTCTTTCAAATCAAATCAAATCAAATATACTTTATTGCACAGAACTAAAATCCTTTTCCCTTTTCCTTTTCCTTTTTTTTTCTTTTTCCTTTTTTTCTTTCTTTTTTTTTCTTTCCCTGCTTTTTTACATGACTTATAGTAGATTTGCCGCATCGGGCATTAACTACTTGGCCGGACAAATGGGGAGCGCTGGCGGCTCTCACCCGGTACAAATCTAAAGATTTGAGTTTTGAGATTTGTATAAGTTTTAACATAAACATAAGCTCAAGGCTATATCCCAATTTGGGTAGTCAGAGATACATCGGAAGACGAACGAAGCATCCACGCTTCGCCAAGCTTTCTTAGACCAACGTGATAGGTGGAGAGCCGTATCACAGTGTATAATGAATGAATGAATAAATAAGAATTTATTTCGGATTTAAAATCCATTAGATCCATAGACAAAGTAACTTAAACCTAATGTTAGTAACAGGTACATAAAACAAACAAGAACTGCAAAAATTAAATTATGACAAATTTATCAGACCCGATTTTACCGGCGGACACCATATCCCGGCTTGACTGGTATAATATGGAGGTCCGATCAATGAGACATCAGCATCTGATGATGTTATCGGTGGTCGATAATGATCGATCCAGGTGTGTTAGTGAAAACTGCACTTAAGATAAATTAATGACTCATTAGTGCAAGTCCGTTACCGGGGTTCGAACTGGCATTCCCCGGTTGAGAAGCAAGCCGGTCATCTGCAGGACCACAGTAGTTTTTTTTACCCGACTGCGGCGAATCAAAAAGGAGGGTTATGTGTTTGTACATGTACCACAATGGATAGGTTTTATAGATACGGAAAATAATCGCCCTATCTGCATGTGAAATTAGAAATCAAGAAATGCAATCTAAATATGTAGTTGGTACCTACTTAGAGCAGTACAAAAGATGTAAGCTTCTCACGAGAAGGAAGGAGAGCTGATATTATCAGTGAGAACATACTTATAATGGTCTAAACCATTGATAAAACCAAACCCTTTGTTTTACGTTATACAATGTTTTAATTAACTTTTGATATTGTCCTAAGCCCTAGAATTTTGGGAATAAATTAGCTCGCGTGCGTATAAGTATTTCTTTATTTTACTTTCAAGATTGGTGCCTTTGGTTTTCATACAAGACCATTAACCCGGCCCCAAAGGGGACAGTGTCATCTTCTCTGCCCTCCACTGGGGCAATTCCTGTTCTTCAGCAGGCCGAAGTGAGACGATGGCTGAGTTCGGATAGGGACCTAAACCTACGGGGTATAACGTAGATCCCTTGCTCAGGGGTGAAGACCTCAACAGCTGCAGAGGCGGAGATGGGAGCCATCGGTACGGTACTGCAGGACGGAAGAGGCAAGTCGCAGAGACTGTAACCTGGAACCTGACAGAGGGCAGCGGTAACTGTCAGTACTATTCAGAGGCGGGGAACTTGAGTCCTAGTACGGCTTTGAAATATACTACTATGGGCGCTATCCCACTCGCGTCAGACAGAGGACTGCGGGGCGGAAGGCAAGAGGGAAATCACTGCCCTATTTTTCCCTAAAAGAGTAGCATGTAGAATGCTACACCGACAAAAGCTTAAATTAGTGACGGGATTATTAAGGTTATGCTACTTTTTAAATTTTACTTTTGGATTTTCTTTATATTTTTTTTCATGTAGAATTTTAATAAATTTATTAATAAGTTATGAACATTCACGGCAAGTATCCCATTTAATATTTTCTTAGTACGTATATACCTATTTTATATAATTAACTGACTACCTATAGTAAAATAAATATGTTATTATTAATATACATCAATGACGAACTGTTTAAATAAAATCTTTTTAAACTACAATAAAAGAAAACATACTAACTTTTTTCACTTCACAAGTCCTTTAAAAAACAAATCACTTTGAATTTCGAATCGAATTCCAACTTTCAAACGTTTCGCGCGCAAAATTAAGTTTCGAACGCTCCGCACGGGCTCACAAAACGCACTGTGATCTAGTTTAGCGAAATGATGTTTTTATACTAACGCGTGACGAGAGTCGCATCTTCATTCAGGCTATTGTTAATGGAGGCTGTATAGCTCGTTCCTTTGCCGACGTGCTTAGTACATTGGAAATAAATTTTGGATCAGTTGTTTTTTTAATTTTCTTACTACTAACTACTCATATGAGCAAGGTTAGAAATTATTAATGAATTTGCTTTTAATTTAATTTATACAGATGTTATGTCTAATTAATAATTGTTGAGATATTAATTACCTATGAATATAATAAAATTATTATATTCATTTGTGCAACTTGTCCTTTACATTCGTGATAGTTAAGTACTTAATATGGTACTTACATTGAGATTTTTTCTATCTATCTCTTCAACCCTGGTGTCAGGGTTAAGGAGGCCATAGGTTATATTACGACTAAGTAGATGAAGACGTGGGCGTCGAACGGCTGATAATGATGATGATGAGATGAAGACCCGGGATTAACACCTCACAGATATTCCAACGATATCACCATCGGGAATCGAACTTGGACCTCCAGATCGCGACCCGGGCGTTCTGACCACTAGACCATGGACCTGTTACATTGAGACAGACATATTATAAACAAGTAGGTAAGTACCTACTGCATAAACGTTCGGTGAGGCGTGAGTACTTAGTTCATTTAGCAATGATGGATGTATACTCCATCGCAAAATGAGCAATATCATGTACCCACTTTAGAACCCTGTCGCACTATTTTTGCGAAATTTAATGGGACTTTTATTTAATTTGTAAAATAGTTAATGTGATATGGTTTCAAAGTGTATACTATACATATTAGTACTCGTGACCGTACTGCAGATGGCGCCATTTTGAAAAATCACATTCTGATGTGATTTTATTTAAAAAATCCTCCATTTCTTTTAACTAAAACCTTTTAAAAAATATATTTTTTACCTGGATTCCAACTAACGTGTCAATTGCTAGTTTTGATAATAAAAATCAAATCCAAATGTGTGTTTTCACTATAACGCGATATACGTCATACGGAAAACATAATGCCATGAGACCGTAGCCTTAAAAATACATAAATTAAAAATTAATTTCCCTGAAAAGTCAACGACCTGTTGTTATGCGGGTTGCTTTTTATTATTTTCGCGCGCTGTCAACTTGACATTAGTAGAACTCGTTCAAAAACTGGTTTACTAAAACGATTCTCAGCAAAACAATGATTTTATCTAGATTTTAAAAGACTTTACTTCAGAAGTTTGCCGTAATGTAGATTGTGACCTTACAGATATAAAGCTAGGCTATTTTCAGGTTTAAAAGTATTTTTTCCTGTTATTGAGGGCATTGGCCTCGATGTGAATCTTTGAAATTGGTACTTACCTATTTTATTTATATCGAATCTCTTTTATGTTCGAAAAAAGTTATATGCATCAAAAACAGAGTAGTACCTATAGTTTTTAACCGACTTCAAAAAAGGAGGTTATCAATTTATTTTATGTACTTATGTAATGTGGTATTTTTGTATTGCACAATATTCGTATATGTTACTCTATATTATACTTTCGCAAGTGTATGTACGTATGTTTAAGTCCACTCATTTCTAAGAAACAGCAACACGTATTTAAGGAATAGTGCAAGTCTTATCAAAATCGGCCTAGTAAAATACAGGGTGTTAGTGACATCGTAACGAATACTGAGGGGGATGATTCAGACCATGATTATGAGTTAAAATCAAGTGGAATTTTCCGTCGCAAAATTCATGATTTTTTTTAGTATTTTTTTAATTATTTTCAATTCTATACTTTTGCGATCGAAAATTCCACTTGATATTAACTCAGAATAATGAGCTAAATCAGCCCCCTCGGTATTCGTTACGATGTCACTTACACCCCGTACCAGTACATACAGGTAGTCATACAAGTAGGTATGGGTGCTAGTGACACCGTAACGAATACTGAGAGGGATGATTCAGACCATGATTCTGAGTGGAATTTTCTGTCCAAAAATTCATGAAAATATTTGTGTTTTTTTTTAATTATTTTCCATTCCATATTTTTGCGACGAAAAATTCCACTTGATATCAACTCAGAATCATGGTCTGAATCATCTCTTAAAATTTTCGTTACCATGTCACTAACACCCTGTATATTATTAGTGACGAAACGCAAGAGCTCGTTGATATCTTTTGTATGAAGGAATCCCTCCAATGTTAGTAGGCAACATGAAGCCGTTAAGTTTAAATTTCTGCCTAAACTAGTTTGCCCAACTAGTCAAATCAGTTACTTTTTATTTAATCTTATTAGCTTTTTTTATTTTTTTATTTTATTGATTGTTGCTTTTTTGACTACACTAGTTTTAGATTTCCACCAGAGTCTACATTCACGACCGGAAAGCTAATGTCTTATTAGCTAATGTTAGTAACATTTTATGTAATTGTTTTTTAGTATTGTTACAATTATAATTAAAATAGTGATTAAACCCAGAGAGACAAACCAATGTTGCCATGTAATGTATAAAAAACAAGCTACGTATTATGTTGGTGTTGCCAACAGGTATGTATGAGAACATCTTCATATTCATAACTCGATACAGTTCAAACCATAACCTTGGACCAGAAAGCAGCATCTATGGTAACCTTCACTTTCCGCCTTTAGGATATACAAGCGGTGCGTTAGGTAGAGTCGCGGATTAATACGAATAATTGCAAATTATGATTATTTATTAAAATGTCATTTCCATATTTATGAAAAAGCTTATTTCCTAACAATTTTTACCATAACTGTAATAGCCTTTTTAACCCCACTGTTATTTTTATTATTACCTACTTGCACGTCAACTGTTCGAAGCTGTTTTACTGTTGGCATGTATATCTTTGTTATGCCTTTGTTACGTTATAAATGATGTATCATTAATTTGTAACATCTACGGCTGAGTTTAATTACATTAATCTTGAACAAAATGCAAGAAGATTTGATTATAAAACTTATGTTTTTGATGTAGTTTGTATATTTTATGTTTATTTTTTTAAGGCCCTGTGCCGAGGTTTTCTTGCAGCTTCTTTTCCCCGGCTATACAGGTTGTGAGAAGCTGCAGTAGTTTTAAGCGGATGAGACGATCGTTATGTAAAATTGACGATTCAAAGTGTAACTATGTTACCTACTGGATAAAGATATTTTTGAATTTGAATTTGTTTGTCGTTAGTTGCCAATACCTACAACATTTTCTGCCACTGTTGGTTCCGTAATAAAACAATGTACCCATAAGTACCACATCGATATGATTCTTATAAACCATTGTAATGATTGTAGCAAGTACCCCGATACCGACCCCGCCGGCGTGGTCGACGATTTCCCTCATTCAGCGCTTATCGCTATCAACCCACTAGGGTCGATTAATTCTTTCAAATATTTTTCCTCTCAGACGACGCCCTGAGCCGAGGTTCGCGCCCAGCTGGGCACCCTTAGGCCTGTTGTCTTAAACGTTTTACCGGGTGAGAGCCTTCAGCGCTCCCCATTTGTCCGGCCAAGTAGTTAATGCCATCTGCGGCAAATCTACAATAAGTCACGTCAAAAAAAATAATTGTAGCAAGTTAGTTCGGAGTACGCGTGACTTACATCGGGTTCGAATCACGGCCCGGGCCGTGAGGTTTTGAGTTTGAATTCATGTTTGGATGATGACGGGGTTTCCACGATTTGTGCCACGTTTTCTGACGTCACTTTTAAAACTCTACTATAGGTACTCATAACTTAGGTAACTAAACATAAATCAACATACCATCACGCCGGTGACTCTGAAGGGGTAGGCAGAGGTGTAAGTACAGTATAATAGACACCCACTCCTAAAACAGATTAAAAATCCAGCTAAAATAGTCACTTCATTGAAAGCCCAGGTGAAAGCCAGCGCTCCCCATTTGTCCAGTCAAGTAGTTAATACCACGAGGCAAATCTACCATAACTCACGTCAAATAAAATCTTATTAGAAAGCGAAAATTTAAATTTTAGAACAGAACATAGTTAACAAAAGATCATAAATTGTAATTTAAGTATTTCTACACTGGTTTAAGTATAGTAATGTTCGCATTCTCACGATAAATCATAGTTTGACAGAGGTATTGGCCAATGTGCGTTAGACTGCGATCGCTACACTAATCGATACAGTTCGATGATTCGGTCTCTGGTTTCAACAATCCCATGGAATACAATAGAAATATTGCCGTCTTTTCTATTTCCGAATGCACATAACCCGGGTGCTTTCAAGGCCAGAGTGAACAGGCACCTTCTGGGCGAGCTCCCTCCATCTTAGGCCTCGTCAATGCCTTCGGGCAAGTCTGGGGCCAAGAGCAAACCCATCTTTTTTTTTTTTTTTTTTTTTGACGTGACTTATTGTAGATTTGCCGCAGATGGCATTAACTACTTGGCCGGACAAATGGGGAGCGCTGAAGGCTCTCACCCGGTACAACGTTTAAGACAACAGGCCTGAGGGTGCCCAGTTGGGCGCGAACCTCGGCTCAGGGCGTCGTCTGAGAGGAAAAATATTTGAAAGAATTAATCGACCCTAGTGGGTCGATAGCGATAAGCGCTGAATGAGGGAAATCGTCGACCACGCCGGCGGGGTCGGTATCGGGGTCCTGAAGTGTTTGGTGTCGCGAGCTGATTGGCTGCCTCTATGGCTAGGGTAATCGGGTCGTCGGGATCGTATATTACGTCCTTCGGACGCCGATACTTTTCAGTACCGTCCCTAAGCGGGATGTAATCGGAAGCCGCAACTACCAGGGGATTCGGGTGGTGCGGAGCAGAATCGAAAAAACGTTTGGAAGCTAATTTGAGCCATTGGGCAATGGTTGGCAGACCTAGGTCAATGTGCAGATTTTCATTGCGAAGGAACCACGGAGCTCCCGTGGCTTTCCGCATGAAACGATTTTGTATTACCTGTAGACGGTGGATTTGAGAGGGACTCGCATGAGCGAAAACTACCCCTGCATAGGTCATGATCGGACGGATGCAAGTCGTGTAGATTTTCACCTTATTCCTAAGGGACAATTTACTTCGCTTGTTAAGGAGACAATGAAGACGGCCCATTACAAACGCGGCGCGATCGCGCACACGTTTGATATGGGCCTTGAAAGTAAGACGTCTATCTAAGACTACGCCGAGATATTTGACTTGCTCCTCCCAAGGGATCGGCTTGCCAAACATCTTAATGATTTTAAGTTGACGGCGTGACCGTGGCGTGTTATAATAGCCCTTTGAAAAGTACACCGCTGCACTTTTCTCCGGGTTTACCTCGATTCTCCATTTGCGAAACCACTTGCCCAAGGCATTGGCCGCGCGTTGGAGGATTCCGGTCATCATAACTCGACCACGGCACGAAGAATAGATGGCTGTATCATCCGCAAATAAAGCTAATTCGGTATTAGGGGATTTGGGAATGTCACTAGTATACAATGAAAATAGTAAAGGGGAGAGAACGGAGCCTTGTGGGACTCCGGCATGTATAGGGTGCGGTGACGAGAGCGTCCCTTCCACGCGGTAGCGAAAGGTTCGATTTGAGAGGAAGTCTCGTATGATGTGCACGAGACGGTCTGGCACTCCCAGTGAATAAAGCTTGTAGATCAAGCCGTTGTGCCAGACTTTGTCGAACGCTTTCGCCACATCGAAGAAGAGCGCTCCCGTAGCGACAGGTTTTTTTAAGTTTAATCTACTAGAGATATGTTCAACAATACGGTGCACTTGTTGAACGCAGGAGTGTTTGGTTCTAAAACCAAACTGCTCTGGTGGAATAAGACTATTGGATTCGGCGTAGTCCCGTAATCTAGCAAATATGAGCCGCTCATAAACCTTCCCCATGGAATTGAGGAGACTTATGGGGCGGTAACTCGAAGGTTCGCAAACCCATCAAAGGTAAAAAAAAATTAAAAAAAATAAGTAGTTTAATTTAAAAAAATAAGTAGTACACACAAAAACAAGACAATAACATCAGAATGTTAACGACAGCCTTCTTGGTACTATTTCTTTTTATAAGTATATATGTCATTTTTGTTATGTTTTACTGTTATATTTTTTGTCATTGTTTGTTTTCAATAAAAATCAACACGGAATGTGTTTTTTGCTTGCGATATGCGATTATGACGTCAAATTCAAATGACGTCACATTTTAATTTAGGTATAAGTTTCTGTGTTCGTTTTCCATGTTTCTATATAGAAAATATTTCGTGTGTGCGTTGACTTCTGATGTCATGTCATTATAATGTATATTAATGTAATCCGTGTCTGTGGTGTCCTAAATAATAAATAAGAAAGAAAGAAAGAAAGAAACATTTATTACTTCCGGGCACCACAGACACAGACAGACAGGTACATTACATTTAACACAGGACAGAAACCACACGGAAATCAATAAGTATATAGATAGATACATACTACTTAAACTTACTTACTTATAATTATTTAATATTACAAAATTATAACAATTACAATAAATACACATTAATACGATTTACCATAAACATAAAAATATCATAAAATAATACGAACAAATAGATATGGGTCATCAGTTAATAAATGTTTCTTTATTTCTTCTTTCTTTCTATTATTCAATGAATACACTCTCAACAAGTATCTTTGATTTAGGAAACTCCAATTTATCAATAAGACACTAATCTCTTGATATGTTAAAGACCAAATGTTACTATACTCTAAATGAATACTTAAATGATATTAAGTAAGTATATGAATTAAATTAAATGTATATGTGGTGACAATTTGATTGTATTATTATTGTATTTGACATTATGAATATTCTAATGCAAATAATGATTATGTGTATAATGTGTTTACGAGCATGACTTTAGATTTACTCGTATAAGACCTAACATTGTATGCCTATATGGCGGGATATAGCTGGATGAAACAACTTATAATTGATATGAACGCCTATACTGTAAGTACCTATGATCGACAATAAATATATTTCATTTCATTTCATTTCTTTAGTAAAAAAATACGGGCCACTAACTTACATACTTATTTGGATACTTGTATAAGTACAGTCATGAGCAATATAATATACCCACTTACGGACTTTGTCGCTCTAACATATTTGACATTTAGTGAGACTTACAGTTCAATTTGTCAAAAAAGTTAATGTGACATGGTACCAAAGTGTATACATATTAATGCTCGTGACCGTGCGTACTGGTGGTAATTATTGGGTAATATAGACCTACTGCCGAGTGAAGAATTCCCCTACAATCTCCACCTTTCACTGTCTTCAACTTGCCGTAAATGGCATTAACTACTTGGCCGGACAAATGGGGAGCGCTGAGGTCTCACGCGGTGCAAAATTTAAGACAACAGGCCTGAGGGTGCCTAGTCGGGCGCGAACCTCGCCTCAGGGCGTCGTCTGAGAGGAAAATATTTGAAGGAATTAATCGACCCTCGATAGCGATAAGCGCTGAGTGAGGGAAATCGTCGACCACGCCGGCGGGGTCGGTATCGGGGTTCTGAAGTGTTTGTTGTTGCGAGCTGGTTGGCCGCATCTATGGCTAGAGTAATCGGGTCGTCGGTATCGTATATTACGGCCTTCAGACGCCGATACCTTTCAGTACCGTCCGTAAGCGGAATGTATTCGGAAGCCGCAACTGTCATTTTGGAATATCATTGGGGATTTGGGTGGTGCGGAGCAGAGTCGAAAAAAGTTTTGAAGCTAATTTGAGCCATTGGGCAATGATTGGCAGACCTAGGCAAGGTCTTCAGCGAACTGCCGGCAATCCGTAAGGTATCAGTAATAGTGTATCATTAATAGCCACTATGTTTTGTTATCTTAGGGTTGCCACATGCACTATATTAAATACATTATTTGAGGTTTACGCGGTTATTATCATAATAAAAACACACAATACCGGGTTCTTACCGCGTTAAGTATAATTAAGTTAGGTTAAGTATAGTTTTAACTATATTAAATAGTTAAAAGACTCATTAGCTGAATTATGTTAGCTGTAAAGTAGCAATAAACAATAAAATAAATGAAAAGATTGTCAGAAATCATCTTACTTTTTCAGACAATTAGGATAATAATTAATTCAGCCTGCTATGTCCTAGCCAAAAAGCACAATCTCAAAAAGTGATTTTCGACAGTGTCCCAATCAGGAATTGAACCTGGACCTCCAGATCGAGAGCCCAATGCTCTAATGGTGATTAGAGCCTACAGAGACTGTTCAACCCTAGTTATCACTATCAAAGAATACATATAATACATATAATTGGTTCGTAAACCACTGAACTGTTCTTAACAACCTTGTAGGTCCGAATGCCTGTACCTAGATAGGGTGATTTAGTTTTTTTTTAACTTTCAAATTGGCTGTTTGTGTGTGTTCCATATTATGGTCTCTCTAGAGGCATTTATAAGTGCCACCAGACGTTGGCAGGTACATAAATAACATCTATTTTGTTTGTACCTTTTTTTTGACGTGACTTATTGTAGATTTGCCGCAGATGGTATTAACTACTTGGCCGGACAAATGGGGAGCCCTGAAGGCTCTCACCCGACAACGTTTAAGACAACAGGCCTGAGGGTGCCTAGTTGGGCGCGAACCTCGGCTCAGGGCGTCGTCTGAGAGGAAAAATATTTGAAAGAATTAATCGACCCTAGTGGGTCGATAGCGATAAGCGCTGAATGAGGGAAATCGTCGACCACGCCGGCGGGGTCGGTATCGGGGTCCTGAAGTGTTTGGTGTCGCGAGCTGATTGGCTGCCTCTATCGTAGATTACGTCCTTCGGGCGCCGATACTTTTCAGTACAGTCCCTAACCGGAAGAGGTTAAGGTATCTATCTTTGTACCAATGTGTCGATAGCAATGATGGACTTTCCAGGCTAAGTTCTCCAAAACAATAAACAGATGGCGTTGCCCAGATTTAACGTGATAATTACCTATCTCTCTTTGCTCGGATACATACTCTGTCGGTTTCTACGACATGTCCAGGAGCTGAACACATTCCAATTTCGCCGTCGCCGCAGCCGTTTCGGCATTAAGTATAATAACTTATTTAATTATATATTTAAGTTATGGTAATTAATGTTATGCCGAATAAATACTTTTTCTTTTTTCTCTTTTCTTTTTTCTTTTTTCTTTCTTTTTTCTTTTTCCTTTTTTCTTTCTTATTTATCGACTGTCGAATGGGCTATGTCTACCCATTTGGGGAGTTTACTTCCTTTGTTCACAGATGGCGCTGATGAGAAGTCCGCGATGCCTTTGCAAGAAGACACAGTTGATTGTATACATACTTTTATTTCTGTTTATCGTATACATATACTACTTATTTATTAAAAACCCCGATGCTCCGAAGTTGAAACGGACAGAACAGTAAGTTTTTTTATAACATAATATTATAACATGAGCTCACGACTATATCCTATTTCTCCGGCCAAGTAGTTAATGTCATCTGCGGCAAATCTACAATCATCATCATCAGCCCATTAACGTCCCCACTGCTGGGGCACGGGCCTTCCCTATGGGTGGATAGGGAGATCGGGCCTTAAACCATCACGCGGGCCCAGTGCGGATTGATGGTTATTAACGACTGCTAATGCAGCCGGGACCAACGGCTTAACGTGCCTTCCGAAGCACGGAGGAGCTCGAGATGAATTTTTTTTTGTGGTCCCCCATCTACAATAAAAAAAAACAAAAAAAAACAAGACTATATCCCAATGTGGTGGTCTGAGGTACGTACATCGCAAGGTGAACTAAGTACCCACACCTCACCGAGCTTTCTGTTAGACCAACGTGATAGGTGGTGAGCCGTATCGCCGTCTATAATGGTCAATAAAATATATATTTTTTTGATGTGACTTATTGTAGATTTGCCGCAGATGGCATTAACTACTTGGCCGGACAAAGAGCCGGTGTACTGACCACAAGTGAATAAATGAAAAAGTAAATAATTTTGGATATGATCCAACACTCCCCTCAACCGGGAAGCCGGTTGAGGTCGGTGCCCAGCTATGAGACGTATATAGTATGTTCCTGAAACCTGACAGAAGACAGCAGTAACTGTCATTACTATTCAGAAGTGGAGGACAGGAGTCCTAGTACGACTTTGATAGACTACTCTGGGCGACTCGCGTCAGACAGTGTACCGCGGAGCGGAAGGCAAGAGGGAAACCACTGCCCTATTTTTCCCTAAAAAGTAGCAAGGAGAATGCTACACCGACAAGAGCGTGGCTCTTAAATTGGTGATGATGAACCTTTTTATCCCTCGGATGGGATAAACTACTCGGCTAGACAAATAGCTGAGGGTTTTCACCCGGTATAAAATTTAAGACAACAGGCCTGAGGGTGACCCTTGTGTCAGGACGTCGACTAAGGATTATGTTGGCATCGAGAGGACCAATAGCGAGAAGCACTCAGAGAAGAAAAACATTGACCACGCCAGTGGGGTCGATATCGATGTCCTGAGGTGTGTTGTCAGCTGATCTCCTCGAACACTCCATAGAAAAATCTAATTCTTACCGTTCCAACAGAAATGTAGACTACAGTCTGCAGGAGGCTTTGAAGGAAGACAAGGGATCAGGTTGTGATGTGCCCAAAATAGATCCGTTCTGACCAGAAATTATGAAGTTTAACAAAGAAAAAAGGTTTTTTAAGTGCTACGGGAATGACTGGGTGACTTGTTATGTAAGTCTATTTAATTATAAACATATATACATACAACAACAACATATTATAACAACAAAACAACATACACATATTTTAGCATCTTCTCGCATATGGGTCAATGCCCGACTCCATCAACCCTGATGTCAGGTATACCTACTACTAATGAACCAAAGGCCTCTCTCATTTCGTTTCATGTAACGACTATGTATTTACATTAGTAAGTAGTAACAGGGACCAATGGCTTAACATGCGTTCCGAATCTTTCGGACAATCGGGTGATCTCATGATCAGTCTTTTTTTTTGTTGACGTTGGGAAATGCGTTACGCATACCGCGCCGCCCGGGGGGACGACGTGGTTATGTGGGACTCCCCGGGTGTCGCCACCCGGTATACCCACTAAAACCCAACGGTGTTCCTCCTTGCCGCCGTGTGGCGGGGATACGGGAAACGCAATTGCACACAACCGCGTCCCCGCGCGCGGATGCCCTTTAGGGCCCAGCGATCTCATGATCAGCCTGCAATGTGTAAAAGCATGAACTAAAAATTTCGTTATTATGTCGGTTTTTTTAATTACAGCAATTCGGAACCCTGAGCGAGTTGGATTCTCATTTGTCTTGCTCTTTTTTCACAGGTTTCCAAATGCCGACCGTCGCCTGAAATCCTTAAAACGGTGAAAAATATTAAATGTACATACCGTGAAATAATTTACACCAGCGAAATGACAAAGTACTACGGATCTCCAACTGTCGTGGAGGGTGACAACGAGTATATTCTAACTGGCAGTGACCATGTCAGCATTAATTGCACGGGATATTCTGTGAGCCTAAAAAGGTAGGTCTCCTCTTCAGGTGTCAATTTGGATACATTCCTGGCAGTAAAACGGTGTAAAAGTAATAAGAAAAAAAAAAAATATAAGTATTAAATAAATAAGAGATTTATTACCTAGCCTTTGGGCATATCTGCCTATAACACGACCAGAGTATGTACAAGAAAGAACAATTTGAAAACAAAAAAAAAACAGTCACTGTTCTAGTACGAACAGTGACTGTTTTTTTTTTACAACAAGAGGTTTTTACAACAGGAACATTCTCACTTTGGAAACATTTCCAGTAACGGTACATAACTGGTGTCAGGGTTATTATTGAGCCGCTAAAGGCCCCTGACATGGCTCATGTAACGACTACATACAACGGATCATCTTACTTTCGGATAATCAGGTGATCAGCCTGCAATAACCTAACGCTTCCTCTCCCTAGCGAGAGCCCTCTGCGGTCCCCATTTGCCAAGTAATTATTCGGCAAATCTACAATAAGTCACGTCAAAAAATATATACACACGTCCTAATTCGCAATGGGCTGGCAAAAGCCACGAGTAATCAAAGACAACTTGCAGTCACAAGATGGATATGATGAACCTTGTGGTGATAAGGGATCAGCCTGTCGCCCATAACACTACGACATTTTATGTTTTTTTTTTTAAGAATGTCTAGGTCCCTGTGCCGAGGTTTTTTCTTGCAGCTACTTTTCCCCGGCTATACAGGTTGTGAGAAGCTGTAGTTTTAGGCGGATGATTTAGGAAATGTTCTTTATTTTAAATTGACGATTCAAAATGTAACTAAGTAAGTATGTTTTGAATTGGAATTTGAATTGAACAATTGTTCACCATGTTAGAAAGGATACAATTCCTCATGCATGCATTCTGCATTTCATAACTTCTTTAACTAAAAATGTTTACTGTTTTGCAGTGAATTGCCGAACAATACGACGATTAAGTAAGTAATAGGTTACTTACTACTTAACATTAGTAGTTTAGGTTCCAATCCCAGTACGGGCCAAAACCAACGTTTTTCCAAATTATATTCGAATTCAAGTTTCGATCACAAACGATCACCACGCGCTCAGCGACGAAGGAAAACATCGTCAGGAAGTCCACATTCCCGAGAAATGCATTTCGGAGGTATGTGACCTAATCTGTATTGCTCTGGTTTTCCTTCGCGGGTTCGAAGGTCGTACAGGCAGTTGTTTCTGTAGGAAACTGGACCTGTCAAATCTTAAGGTTAGGTAAGCGGACCCTGCGATAAACTGAACAGATAATCTGAGGCGTCTTTTCTTAATTGGGCGCCTTCAGGCCTGTTGGCGTATGTCATTTTTACACAATAACAGATGTACTTACTAACATTTACAAAACCTAATTTCAACCGAACACAGGTTCATACTATATTCTAATCAACTTAATATAACATTTTATACATTTATGTAAGGTGTTCCATGTCTGCTCAGGCTGAATTATATTTAAATAATAATGTTTCATTTTTCATCATTTCATCATTTGTACCCAAAAACAAAGATGAAAGATGTATATATCTGTTATCCATGGAATTAGAAGATAAAGGGAAGAACAAACTGTACAGCGCCATCTATATTGATTTTGAGTCATTACTCATAAGTACATCTGTTATTGTGTTAAAAAATACACAACCGGCCTGTTGTCTTAAATTTTGTGTCGGATTTTGCTCTAAAGCAATAAGGCCACCCAAATTAATTGTACTGTATTCATGTGTTATGTCTGATTGTTTAAATGTACGTAGTTCTGTGCAATAAAGTATATTTGATTTGATTTGATTTGATTCAACTATCTGCGGCAAATTTACAGTAAGTCACGGCCAAAAAGCAATTAAAATTTCTTATTTCAGTTTCATATTTGGACCATCTTCGTGGAGTGGTCTTGGCGCCGGATTTAGGAGTACAGTCGATTATTTAAATTCAGATGATAACTACGACGTTCTTATACTAAGCTTCGACTCTACTTCGAAAAATGCTTTCATAAGGAACATGCCTGAAAGCTATGAATTTCTGACAAAACAACTTAATGCTACTGTTTTGAACAAGTACGTACGCCATTTTATATGTATTTTTTAGGGTTCCGAACATTGATTAATACTACGTCATCAGCCCATTAACGTCCCCAATGCTGGGGCACGGGCCTTCCCTATGGATGGATAGGGAGATCGGGCCTTAAATCATCACGCGGGCCCAGTACGGATTGATGGTTATTAACGACTGCTAATGCAGCCGGGACCAACGGCTTAACGTGCTTTCCGAAGCACGGAGGAACTCGAGATGAAAACTTTTTTTGTGGTCACCCATCCTATGACCGGCCTTTGCGAAAGTTGCTTAACTTCAACAATCGCAGACCGAGCGCGTTTACCGCTGCGCCACCGAGCTCCTCAAGAACGGCAACTCTCCGCTCCCCACCAGCGTCTGAGCTAGGTTTACCTCACCCCCATCGAACATGAATCGTATGGTGTCAGACGTCACACACACAGTTGCCCGTGTACGATAATGTCAATGTGTAGTGTCTGTGTAAAACGAGGTTGTTTGTTAACGGCGTCTGTGGTCTAGAGGTTGAGCGTTGGGCTCACGAACCGGAGGTCCCGGGTTCGAATCCCGGTGGAAACATATAACAAAAATCACTTTGTGATCCCTAGTTTGGTTGGGACATTACAGGCTGAGCACCTGATTGTCTGAAAGTAAGACGATCTGTGCTTCGAAAGACACGTTAAGCCGTTGGTCCCGGTTACTACTTACAAATGTACGTAGTCGTTACATGAGTCATGTCAGGGGCTTTTGGAGGCTCAATAGTAACCCTACAGAAAGCTCGGTGAGGTGTGGGTACTTCATCTTGCGATGGATGTACTACGCATGCGCCAATCGGGATATAGTCGTGAGCTAATGGTTTGTTATGTCATCTCTTTTTTTTTTCAGATATAATATACTTGGCGACGGAATGCCGGCTGCTTTGTTCCCAATTTTGTCAGGAAAAACGGAATTTGAATTGCCAGACGCAAAAAAGCGTGTCCCTGGCAGCGGGTTCATGGATGAAACACAATTTATATTCCACAGGGTAAAGAAAATTGGGTAAGATTAAGAAATGAAAACCTTTTTATTTAGCTGAAGTGGCAGTGGGCAGGACACATAGCAAGGAGAACCGATGGCCGCTGGGGCGGAAGGGTTCTCGTATAGCGACCACCTGTCGGACGACGCTCAGCGGGTAGGCCCGCTACAAGGTGGACCGACGATCTGGTGAAGGTCGCGGGAAGCCGCTGGATGCGGGCAGCGCAGGACCGATTGTCGTGGAGGTCCTTGGGGGAGGCCTATGCCCAGCAGTGGGCGTCGTACGGCTGATAAAGATGATGATGATGATTTAGTTTAAGTAGGTATATTTATTTACTTGTCACTTATATTATTACGGTTAATAATAGTAATTATTATACAGGGTGTTAGTGACATCGTCTTCTTCTTCGTATGGGTTGTGAGGTGGAGTAACAACCTCATCAACCCTGGTGTCAGGGTTACTATTGAGCCGCCAATAGCCCCTGACATGGCTCATGTAACAACTACTTACTTGGGGGGTTAAAATGGCCACATCGAAGAAATTCATCTAAGAAAGAAATATTGCTATTTGACATTTGTTTGCATTGCGCACTTACCTTCCGAAGCACGGATCATCTTACTTTCGGATAATCTGGTGGTCAGCCAGTAATATCCTAACCAAACTAGGGATCACAAAGTGATTTTTGTGATATGTCTCCACCGGGAATCGAACCCGGGACCACCGGATCGTAAGCGCAACGCTCAACCTCTGGACCACAGAGGTCGTTAAGTGTTAAGTGACATCGTAACGAATACTGAGGGGGATGATTCAGCTCAAGTGGAATTTATCCATCTTTGGACTTCGTATCAACAGTGGCTGCAAGTTGTCGTTGATTACTTGTGGCTCTGCCCACCCCATTAGGGATTACGGGCGTGAGTTTATGTATGTGTATGTATGTAAGTGGAATTTCCTGTCGGAATATTCATGAAAATTTTATCTGTTTTTTTTTTAATTATTTTCAATTCCATACTTTTGCGAGGGAAAATTCTACTTGACATTAACTCTGAATCGTGGTCAATGATGATGAGTATTTATGTTGGTACAGTCATGAGTAATATAATGTACCCACTTTAGGACTCTGTCGGACTAACATATTTGACATTTAGTGAGGCTTACAGTTCAATTTGTCAAAAAAGTGAATGTGACATGGTACCAAAGTGTATACATATTAATGCTCGTGACCGTTTATTCTTTGCAGTTATCAAGCTGCATACTTCGAAGATCTATTGAGAGTATACTCTGGCACATATCAGTACCGTTTCAATGGTTTTCGCAGACAACCAGCAGATCATTACTTAAGTCATCTACTGAGAGAAGACCAGTCAAACGAATTCTGCTTCGGTGGAGCACCAAGATTCCAATTTATGATGAATCTCACTGAACAGGCAAGTTAACCATAGCATCATCATCATGTGACCGCATACATCTTTTCCAGGTGATTTGATGATAAAACTATTGCCCCTCGACCAATCGCAGCAATATTTCAAATTCAAATTCAAAAATATCTCTATTCAGTAGGTAACATAGTTAGTACACTTTGAATCGTCAATTTTTACATAACGAACGTCTCATCCGCCTAAAACTACTGTAGCTTCTCACAACCTGTATAGTCGGGGAAAAGAAGCTGCAAGAAAAACCTCGGCACAGAGGCCTAGACGTTCTTTAAAAATATATATATACACGCATCAGCTCTGAGCTGCTAGTGTACATAAACAAATATAATAATAATATATATATCTAATATATTATAATTATATTTAAAAGAATAAAGCGACCTTTAAGGGACCCGACTTATACTTATTTATTTATTTATTGCATGTTATGTTACAATATCATCATTAATAATAATAATTCATATTATAACATACCCTGTCAGGGTGTCGCAAAGAGGGCAAATACATTATAACTTACAATATTTACATTTTCCAATTGTAATATTAATGGTGAGTTAATTATCATCTTGGTAGAGTTAAAGTTAGGATTAAATAAAATTATATTACTAGCATGCAGTTAGTACCATACTTAAATTCTAATTACTTAATTTAATACTAGTTTAATTTGTCATTCATAAATTCATTTATAGTATAATAGCATTTTTTAATCAACATCGATTTATTCATATAAAATTGTATTCATATCGTCTGCCGCTTAATGCATAATGTGTGAGCGAAACACAATCTGCGCGCTTTTGCTCTCACTCCTTAGCACATTGCGGACTCAAGTAAAACTCAGAGGGGGTGAGGTTAGCGCCCGACAGATATTGGAGCGAAGCGGAGAGTTAACGTTCTTTACGCAGTATTATTCTCTAAAATTACTTTTATTTAGGTATGAATAAAGTATTTCTATTCTCATCCACGCTGTTTTTTCAGTTCTTTGAGCTCCCAGGGAAACATTTCATATTCACCTTAATTAGTGATATCACTCACAACGATATAAACTATTTGCATAATGCTGATAAACCGCTTGTGGAGGTTTTGGAGCGTTTGGAGAAACAGGGAACTTTCCAGAATACTCTTCTAATAGTTATGGGGGACCACGGGTCGAGGTGAGTAAAGTTTGGGATTCTAAAGGTCAACGCGTAATTTTAAAATGAATGAATAACCCGTGCGAATAAAATAGGCATCTCGCTGGTATGCAATCCGTTTGACGTGCTGTCTACTTAACTCTATCGGGTTATTGTCCGATGAAAAATTTGTAGACGGTTGTTTTAGATTTCTGCTGAAAATTGACGTGTAAGTATTCCATAAATTTTATGCCTGTCGATTACCCGTCCCTTTCTTTTTCAACGGACAAGAAAATGAAATAAAATAAAATTAGATGGCGTCTGCAGGAATTAGCACCAATATAACGCCTATTCCTCGTTCGGATATGCAGCAGAGACTACGGAATTCTTCCGCTTCTTCCACTGTCATCAAAGTTTTCATCATGCTCGCCGGCTTAGAGTACTCTTGATCTAGACAGGGATAAGGTTTGAACATCATCATCATCATCAGCCGTACGACGCCCACTGCTGAGCATAGGCCTCCCCCAAGGATCTCCACGGTTTGAACATTTTGGCCTAAAAGAATGTTTCTTTTCAACAGGATCAAGCGATTTCGTTACACTTACCAGGCGAAATTAGAAGAACGCTTACCTTTCATGGCTATTCGCTTGCCAGACAAGCTTAAAGCTGCAAAGCCAATAGCCCAAAAGGCTCTACAAGGCAACGTGGACGTATTGACGACTGCACACGATATCCACGCAACGATATTAGACATTGTCGGGTTAAAGAAATATTTGAACCCTTACAAGGTCAAGGGGGCTGATTTACCAAGAGCCATGAGTTTGATTCGGAAGGTGAGTGGGCAGATCTTCGAACACCAGTCAATCTCATTACCGTTAACGCAAGAAATATCCTAACTGAAAAAAAAAAACAAAATATCCAGTTTTGTAAATATTCAGTTAGGACTTATGTAAGGCACACATGTGCTCACCGATATTATACGCCATCACGCTTCTGAAAATTGTAGCAGCTTAATTAAAACACATAATAAAGGGTTCTTACCGCATTTAAATCAGGGATATGAGACTCCCGATATTCCAACCCACTCCACTCCAATCTCATCAGTCATCCCGTGATCATGGCGCTTGCAACAGTGTCGAAATATCGGGAGTCTCATATCCCTGATTTAAACGCGGTAAGAACCCGTTATTATGTGTTTTAATTATGATAATAACCGCATAAACCTAAAACATTGTAGCAGCTTGTGCCCAGAGTTCATTTTTTGAGCACTGGACAAAGGCTCATATATTGCCGAAACCCAGCTCTTATTGTCATACTAACCCTTATGGATGTGTTAATGTCTGAAAGAAACATATTTGAATTTGCTTCTCAACTCTGCGCTCGAGACTGCCATTTGTTCGCTAGTATGCCTTCATGCTTGTTAGATCCCTAGTTTCCCTAGTTTGGTTAGGACATTACAGGCTGATCACCTGATTGTCCGAAAGTAAGATGATCCGTGCTTCGGAAGGCACGTTAAGCCGTTGGTCCCGGTTACTACTTACTGATGTAAGTAAGTAGTCGTTACATGAGTCATGTCAGGGGCCTTTGGCGGCTCAATAGTAACCCTGACACCAGGGTTGATGAGGTTGGTACGTCACCTCACAACCCACACGATAAGAAGAAGAAGATGCTTGTTAGATGATTGTAAGATGGCATTTGAAAGTATGATGCTTGCAAGCACGATCCATTAATGTAAATATGCCTATTGCTTTTAATTCTTCTGTTTGTTTTGTTGTAAGTAAATAATAATAAATTCATAAAATAAAGTAAGTTGGCGACATACATGAATTCTAACTGGATATTTGCATAACACAAACAAATAAAAGAGAAGGCGCAGGTCGTGTCGTATCAGGAGGTGAAGGATTTGGCGGGGAGAAGAGAGGAATGGCGACTACTCCACCGGCAAGAGCGTAGCTCTTAAATAAAGAGAGAGATTTGCAAAACAAAAGGTTTTTGGCTCTCATCATTATCAGCCGTACGACGCCCACTGCTGGGCATAGGCCTCCCCCAAGGATCTGGTACAAAATTAAAGACAGGCGTGAACGTGCTCAGTTGGTTTGCTTACTTATGGCTCGACCCACTAGTACGAGCGTGGAGTTGTACGACAATGTCAATGTTTCCAGGTGCCTCGTAACCGCTCGTGCAGCGAGGCAGGCATCGAACCTCATTGGTGCACCTGCCTCAGATGGGAAGAACTGGCTCCTGCCGACTCCATGTACGAGCGAGCGGCTCGCGCAGTTGTCAACCACATCAATCATATTACTAAGTCTATGCGGTACGATCTACTTTTACGCAGTATATTATTTAATCCGTGTCTGATAGAACGCTTGCCTATCACTTTGAGGTCGCAGGTTCGAATCCAGCATAGGCCTAAACCGCGGTAAAGTAAAACATCGTGAGGAAACCCACATTTTCGAGAAATGCATTTTCGGAGTTTATGTGACTTAACCTGTAATGGGCCGGTTTTTCCTTCGCGGGTTGGAAGGTCAGACAGGCAGTTATATCTGTAAAAAGACGGACCTGTCAAATCTTCAGGTTAGGTGAGCGGGCTCTGTGGAAAATGGGATAATGCTAGGGAGATGATGATGATTATTTAATCCATGGTATCACCGAGTAACCTTCTTCTCTCTATGACCAACCTCATCGACTTGGCAAAACGAAAAAAAATGTTTCGGATGGATTCTACCGCGCAGCTCGTCATACTGAAACAAACGAGTTATAATGTATTTAACTGTGAATTCGAACGTGTGTGCATGCAACAATAATGCTGTGCTCTGTTACTACCAAAGGTTACCTGTAAGAAATTTCTGCATGAACAATAAGGCCGCATGTTATGCCTTTCTGTCTGTTGTCCTTATTTCTGTATCTTGTGTCCGTTGAGCTGAATAGAGTATTTATCTATGTAAGTATCTATTTATCTACCTTAGGATAAAATTAAACTTATATTAGGTATAAGTAATTTAGTTAATAAGGGCATTTGCCGTGAAGTCGTTATTTCACCGTCGATAACGGTGATAACCGCTAACATAGCAGCGCCGGATCGTGTTAAATCGTGTGTTTTATGTTCCACAGAAATATCTGCGTGTTGCATTCTTTATTATCTGTGCAGTGGGTGTTGAAACGTCAAGCAAACACCAAGTTTCTGCAGCATACTGGCGCTTATGAAAGCATCAAGTTCACTGGACAAACTGAGTCTCCGCGACAGGTGTACCAAGTTAAGGTTAACATACTTCTTTGCGCACACATTTTTTTGGAGATGGCTGAGGGCTCCAGTTCAAAATTTAGGACAACAGGCCTGAGGTTGCCCGGTTGGACCTTCGTCTCAGAGCGTCATCTGAGAGGATTACATTTGAAAGAATTCATCGACGAAGATCGCCCGTTGCTAAGACGACTAGCGATTTTTGACCGCGATGCGTGTTGATGGTGATGATGTATTGATGCTTGATAATTCGTAACGCGGCTTTTATACAAATCCACATGCCATAGAGGCAGCCAATCAGCTCGCGACACCAAACACTTCAGGACCCCGATACCGACCCCGCCAGCGTGGTCGACGACTTCCCTCAATCAGCGCTTATCGCTATCGACCCACTAGAGTCAATTAATTCTTTCAAATATTTTTTCCTCTCAGACGACGCCCTGAGCCGAGGTTCGCGCCCAACTGGGTACCCTCAGGCCTGTTGTCTTAAACGTTGTACCGGGCGAGAGCATTCAGCGCTCCTCATTTGTCCGGCCAAGTAGTTAATGCCACCTGCAGCAAATCTACAATAAGTCACGTCAAAAAAAAAACCACATGCTGCCAGTTCGTCGGACAATCTTCTACTACAGAATGTCAGAGCATGTATCATTATTTCTGCTCTAACTTTTCGGCCACATTTTTACCGCTCATGCTCGATCTGCGGTACAGGTTCTTATACATATAATATAAATAATGTATTAAGTGCATATTAGACGGTTGGTTCGACCGTTTTAGACCTCTTCTGTTTAATTACAGATCACGACGAGTCCCAACCACGGAATATACGAAGCCACGTTGTCATACATAAAAATGAAAAATAAGTTTGTCGTCAGCTCTTCAGATATATACAGAATAAATAGGTATGCAAATTAAAACATACAGATAAGTACATCAAATCAAAAGGTTATTTACTAACACAATGGCCCCGATTCCTGCAGACACCTCCTAATTTTATTTTAAGTTACACCCGTCATTTTCTTATCCGTCGAAAAGGAAAGGGACAGATGATTGTCAACAAGTTAATTTTAAAACGAATGAATAACCTGGGCGAATAAAATTGGCATCTCGCTGGTATGTAATCCGTTTGACGTGCTGTCTACTTAATTCTATCGGGTTAAATTTTTAGACGGTTGTTTTAGATTTCTGCTTAAAATTGACGTGTATTCCATAAAGTTTATGCCTGTTGATTACCCGTCCCTTTCTTTTTCAACGGATAAGAAAATGAAAGGTATAACTTAAAATAAAATTAGATGGCGTCTGCAGGAATTAGCACCAATGAGGATGCAGCAGAGACTTGGTTAAGGGAGCTTAAACTGGATATTTGATCCACGCAGGATATTTTATTTTTGTCTGCCATACGCAATAATAATAGCACCAATGAGTCATCATAATATAAAATAATTAATTTAAAGTCTCTTTACGGCGAGTGCCTTGACGTCGCGTCTGTCATTTGCTTGTACAGTTCAAAACACAATTATTATCACGCTATATACCATAATTTTTCCAATGAAACAATTTGCAATTTTGGTTAATTTTCATTTCGCTCGACATAGAGGGAAAATAAACCGAATGTGCCATAGAGATACGCGACGTCAAGCCACTCGCCGTAAAGAAAGCAATTCGTCTAAAAAGCAATATTGCTATTTGACATTTGTTTGACCGGACCTGTCAAATTTTCAGGTTAGGTAAGCGGACCCCGTGATTAAAAACGGGGTAATGCTAGGAAGACGATGCTATTTGACATTTGATTTATATGCGCAAATGTCAAATTGCAATATTGCTTTTTTAGATGAATTGCTTCAATGTGGCCTTATTAACCCTTTGATTACTTTTTATCTTTTCCAGGTATAAGGATGACGCGAAGTGCATAAATGATATCCATTCTCATCTCAAGCAATATTGCTACTGTAACTCCTAAGTGTATTATAAAAATAAGATGTACGGTCAGGAGTACTAATATGTATACACTTTGAAACCGTGTCACAGTAACTTTTTTGACAAATTACTCCGTAAGTCTCGTTAAATGACAAATGTGGTAGTGCGACAGGGTGCTAAAGTGGTTACATGGTATTACTCATACTCATGACTGTACTTAGTTACTATTTACAACAGCGAGCCGAATCAAAGATTGCTTGCCGGACACTCCATACAAAAATTATGTTTTTACCATTATGCCACTTTGCCCCGTGCGTGCGAGTGTGATAGACTGTTCTAGTCCGCGCATCCCTTACTCCTTAACGGCTAAAGTTCAGTTATTAAGCTATGGGGTTGAGGTAAAGTTCCTATTGGTGTGGGATGGAGAGTGTCTTTTCTATACCACAACATAGCCCATATTCCCGAAAAGGAGAATATTACAGGTACGCACACCCCGCGGGCTAGGTTGAAATAAAAAAAATCGATAATTCGTCTATGAAAAGCGCCCTATAAAATGTTTCTGGGTTTCAAATTCGAATATTTATTGGTGCCAGTGACACCTGCTTATGAAGATTATTAAAAAAAATATGTAAAATTAAGATACTTACTTAATGTATAATTAAAAATCGAATTCACAATAAGTCGTAATTTTGTCATAACTCGGATTTTGATCTTAAAAAGTCGGTAGGTAGGTACCTAATCAACTGAATGTTTTTCGTTTTAAGTTTTTTTTAAAAAAACGTCTATGGCTCTGTGCTTAGGCTTTTCTTGCAGCTACTACCCGGCTCTACAGGTTGTGAGAAGCTGCTGCAGTTTTAGGCGGAAGAGACGTTCGTTATGTAAAAAAATACGATTAAAGTGTAACCATGTTACCTACTGAATAAAGGATGTTTTTTGCAATTTGAAATTGAGTGTTCTAAAAATAATATTTATGCTCCGGACCACATTAGAAATCAAGATAGTATATTGTTTGTTACTCACATTCCGAAGTCTGATTCACATTGAACAAACTTAATCGTGTAAAATTGTGTCGAAAATCTCGTTTGTTACGCTAAACGGAATGTTATAATCTTAAACGTTCTAGTATTTAACACCTTTTGTAACAAAAAAGCGAATTTCATATCGTGGTAAAGTCCTTGAAACTTTTTTCTAAACAATCCAATTTGCATACACCATAGCATTTTGTAACTATGCCTCGTGAGAAAAACGGCGGGAAATAATAGGTTTTTTATCAGGCAAACGAATTAATAGGTTATTTTATTAGCTTCTATCACTGTTATTAAGATATTAGATTTTCAATGTAAGTATATTTGGTTTGATTGGTATAATGTGCTCGCAATAGGTGTTTTTCAGTGTCTACCTTATAGCTTACATCGTTATACATATGTATAACTTAACAACCGACTTATTTACCTCAATATAATTATTTTCATAGGTAAGAACTTGAGTAACCTACATATTTACTGTAGGTATTTTTTCTACATTACTTATATATAAATTATTAATTCTGAATTCCCAGCATCAGACTTATTAATTTACTGAATAATTTAATTAAGTACTACTACAAAACAAGTCGAATTATCGCCTTGCATATAGTAATAATAATTTACTTATACGTTACCATTTCTTACTTTGTCTAGCGTTATATAATTTAACTCGACAAATAAGAATGAATGAGTCATTAAGTTTGTTAAGTATAACAGCAACAACCTTATTACCTAATTGTCTCCAATTACCATTTTACTTATAAATAAAATACGCCAAAAGGCGAACACGCTTTTGGTTCTTTTTTCGAACTTCTGATTTCGAAAATGGAATATTGCGGTTTTCATTTTAAACACGCGTTTATGTAGAAGGTTTTTTCAAATGACACGGACAATTACTTGCTTAATTTTATTTTATTAACATAAGTTAAGCAACAGATTAACTGAGAATCTACCTATTATTGTATTTTATTATGTAAAACAAAATAAATGTCTATCCAAATTACCGTTCCATTACTATTTTTCATTAATTTGTTCTACACACGCACTGACTATTTAAAGTGGGTTAAATCGTGATAACCATATAACAAAGTGTATAATTTTAGTAATATGTTTAGTAACAGGGGGGTAATTTGGTACCACTTTTGATACGAAGACCTGTATATAGACTCTGCACGATAACCGCGCTGTACGCGGCTTGAATTATATCGAGGCCTTTCGACCAATAGCCGTTTGACGTCCATCTACGTAGATAGCATTCGTATCGTTTATTGGTCGAAGCGCTCAATATAATTCGGTTATGCGGTTGTCATGCAGACCCGGCTGATATGGTTTGAAGGGTATGGTGACATGTGATGGGCCAATCGGCATCGCCCATAGATAGGTAGTTCAACACGGTATGACACAAATTGTCAAAATCCCTTTGTCGGTTTTTAAGACATTCCTTCAGATAAGCAGCTGACCGCATTTTTTGTTGTTTTCTTTATTCGCTTCCAGTCCAGAACAGAAGTTATTTTTTACTAATACCTCATAGACGATTTCGATGCCTTTGAAAGGGACTGGTAGAACAGCGGCCTGGGTAAGGAACTGTGGAACAGAGGGGATGCCTTTGCTCAGCAACGGTACATAATAAAGAAAAAAAATATAATAATTACAAACGTTACAAAAAATAGGTCCTGCACCCGTACCAAGACAAGCGTACCGCGAGCGATGCGGTAAATAAACCAATCTTACGCGATAAATAAACCAATCCTACGCGATATATAAACCAAATTCGCGCGATTTTTGCGGCGAAAAATGTTGCCATGTTACGGCTGCTATTGTGAGAACTAAATTATTGCTAGTCGCTAAGTCACTGTGGTCCTATTGACACCAATGAGTTATTAATTTAAGTATCTTAAGTGCAGTTTTCACTAACACAGTTGGTCCAACCGTTATAGACGGCGATACGGCTCACCACCTATCACGTTGGTCTAACAGAAAACTCGGTGAGGTGCGGGTACTTAGTTCATTTTGCCATGGATATACCTCTGAATACACCATTTGGGATATACTCGTGAGCATATGCTAGTCGCTTTGCTTGTACGAAATGAGTGCGTGATTTTGTATGCATATGTATCCAACATAATAATTTATTCTTGTGTAATACCGTAATACTGACCTAAAAGTAGTTATGGACATCCATAACTAATTCTCATACCATTTGGTTAACCTTATTTAACAATACATCCTCTTCACTCATTAAACCATTAAAATTCAATCGAAAATTGCATCAATCGGTAATAAATTCAATAAAACTAATAAAAAACAAATTATCGTATTTTTATAACCCTAATAAACCAATATAATGTGAACTATGAAATGTTGGTACTTGTAATAGATGAAAGGTCAACGTGTATTGGTCATTAAAAAAGTATTTTATAATGCTCAGGGTATTTTATAATATACGTTCCTCATATGGACATCCAGAACAAAGCAATGAGATTGAATTAGGACTGGCATCTACGGGCATAACTTTGGCTGGTGTACTCATTATTTATATTTTTAGACCCGATTTTGTGAACTATTCTGTTTAGTGTTTTCATTGTTGATTCTAATACACACGTCTTAGTGCTAAATGATAGTTTATAATGCTGTAAACTTTATCTTGATACCTGCCTACTTATTTATATTTATAATCACCCACGTATTTGACTTACGATTGTCTAGAGACAACTGCTGGTACCTACTCTAATGGACACATAATTTTTATTTTCATGTAATTGTTATACAAACATATGTGAGGTTATTTAGGTATACTTACCTACTTACTTTACTAAAACTAATAAGCGAGTACCTATCTGAAAAATGACAAAATAATATTATGTTGAAATATTGCATGTAATGAATTGAATCAATTGTTAATCATTAATCGAAAATCGACTTGGATGTCGGAGAAAGCACTGGACAGACAGTCCTGGATCCCTGTACCCATCAGTGGTCCATTTGGTCTAGATAAGATAAGAGAAGAATTGAAAATACTTACCTATTTTAATGTTTAACATCAAAGTCAATAAAAGTAAAAAACAATTGTAAGCCAACCGAAGCCATGCACTCACTGCCGCCATCTCTCCGCCAAGGACTTGTAGAGCACGGCATTCGAATTTCAAACAATAAGCGCGCGAACGCGTTCGGAATTTCGTAATATTTGAATAATGACTTGTTTTTGTTTTAATGGCAGGAACGCAGATTTTGAGATTGGCATTATGGGTTCAATTAAAAATGGGGCAATCTCCGTTAAGCTTTATAGTGCGCAATAATAATTGTTTTTCAATTACACCTAAAATGATGTTCGTAGATGATAATTTGTAAGTAAATAGAATAAAATATGAATATTTTGTGAGTAGATTTATACGCCCTTTACAAATAAATAAGGTTTAAAATAATAATCCGCGTCGTACGTCACGAAAGAAGTCCACGGTTGTTAATGAAACTACTTATTTGTTTTTTTCACGTGATTTATTGTAGATTTACCGCAAATGCCATTACCTATCTACTTGGCTGGAAAAACGAATTGAATTGTATAGAATCTGGGACATTATCCAATTTTGTTTTCTTTTGTATGGCAGTCAAAGGCAACGGTTGTCCTAAACTTATTCTTGAAGTATATTATTTGGGACAGCAACAGTCATATTATCTAATTGTACAATATTTAGTTTAATTTACAATATGTGAGACCAGTTACAGCTATTCACGTAGTAGGTACATGGTAAGATGGACACTGTGAAGGAGAAAGGATGGACACTGGAAGAAATGGATACTGTAAACTCGTAAAAATGCGGAGGTTGCAAAAAAAAAAGAAACATAAAAACAAAATTCAAAGTTCTGTGTCTGCAGCAAAGGAAATGTACTGAAGACTAGGCAGCATGGTCTTATGATCTTAGCCTGACCCACAAATGGGCAAAACAAAAAAAAAAGTTCTGTGTCTGTGCGTGTGTGTGTGTTTGTGTATGTCAATACAACACAACGTTGGAGACTTCAAATCATGTCGGTTTTCACGACACGCCCGAGTTAATAACCAGCTGAACGCTTTCAATGTTTTCTTAACCCCCATCGGAGAGTTGAGTAATAACATATTTCATTTTGTACATGTAGCAATAACACGCCTTTCTTTGCAGTCGGTTAACTCGTATAATCTACATTTGGCATCAGTACGACCGTAATGGATTGTGGTAGGCCTTATGTGGTCAAATTGTGATGCTGAGGTACTCGTATTTGATATGTTGAAACCGTGTAGAATGAGACCATTGCTCAGTCCTAAAGGATTGCTTCGGATATAGAGAGCATCGAAAATGAAATGCTAGAAAATATTTAAGTAAATAATATATTTTATATACTTACGGAGGAGCTCGGTGGCGCAGCGGTAAACGCGCTCGGTCTGCGATTGTTGAAGTTAAGCAACTTTCGCAAAGGCCGGTCATAGGATGGGTGACCACAAAAAAAAGTTTTCATCTCGAGCTCCTCCGTGCTTCGGAAGGCATGTTAAGCCGTTGGTCCCGGCTGCATTAGCAGTCGTTAATAACCACCAATCCGCACTGGGCCCGCGTGGTTAAGGCCCGATCTCCCTATCCATCCATAGGGAAGGCCCGCGCCCCAGCAGTGGGGCGTTAATGGGCTGGTGATGACACGCTATACTTACGAAGTCACTGTGTGTTATACTTTACGTACTCCGGGTCACCTTCAGCGCTCCCCATTTGTCCGGCCAAGTAGTTATTTCCATCCGAGGCAAACTTACAATAAATTTCGGCAAAAAAAAAACGATAACGTAACATAAACTGCCTATATACGTCCCACTGTTGGGCACAGGCCTCTCCTCAATCAACCGGAGGGGGTTTGGAGCATACTCCACCACGCTACTCCACTGAGGGTTAGTGGAGGTATTTGGGCTGATAGCTTGGGACTAACGTTAGCATGCCTCCCGAAGCACGTAATGTAGCAAATCTATCATAGGTAAATTTAGTAAAAATGGATTGTGTGGATTTTGAGGTGGAATACCAGCCTCATCAACCCCGCGGGTTGGTGGAGAGAGGCAGATTTTTCCAAAAAAAAAGATAAATAAATATAATACATACTTAGTACTGCATAACAAATCTACTAAGAAACATAATTCTATCACAATTCATACAATACTGTCCTTGTTTTCTTCAATATACCTACAAATTAGACAATGGATATCTCGTGATCTTGTCTAGTCAAATGAACACAAAAACAATAAACAAAATATACCTACACTGTACCTTCTTAGTGTGGTGCAAGTTATAGCATTCGGTTTCTTAAACGCTCTTCGCGGACTTTGATAATTACCAAAAATATATCGTAACAATGTGGCGGACCCAACTAGTTGGCCAGCTAGTTCCGCCCACATGCAACAGATGGCGCCACATTCAATAATGCAGTCTTCAAGCAGTCGTGAAACGCGATATCGAAGTTTATACAGCAAGACGCATACAAATTCCAACATAACACCGTTGGATCGTCGATCCCTAGTCACACTACCAACTCCAGACTAGCGGGGTACTATGCTCTGTTCGGTACCCCAAAAAACATTCTTTGGCGGCACATCCTCGCCGCCAAAATAATATTATATTAACATACATACATACATAAACTCACGCCCGTAATCCCTACTGGGGTGGGCAGAGCCACAAGTAACAGCCACTGTTGATACGATGTCGTAAGCTGGATATGATGAACCTTATGGTGATAAGTGATATCCTATCCTTATGCCTATCGCCCATAACATTAGTCCATCATGTTGGAGGACACAATCCCTCTGTCGGTTTTTACGACATGCCCGGGAAGACAAGCAGCTGAACGTTTTCTATGTTTTTTATTTGCTCCCAGAACAGCATAGAAGCAATAGAATTATATTAAGTTATTAAAAAAATATGTAATTGTACATCATTTGTTTGAGGTTTAAGCGGTTAGTATCATAATTAATAAAAAAACGTATAATACCGTGTTCTCATACAGGGTTTCCGGTTTCGGGAGTCTCATATCCGTGATTAACGCGTTAAGAACCCGGTATTAAGTATGTGTTTTAATTATATAAATGTTATTGTGCCTGGGTGTAATAAAAGGGGTCATAATTTATACCTAAGAACAAAGATAAAAAGATACGTTTATGTCTGTTATCCAATGAGAAGGTTAAATGAAGGCTGTACAACGCCATCTATATTCTTTTTGAGAACGTAGCTCCTCATTCTAATATTCTTCATCCGCTCTTAGTACATATTCTTATAACTTGAACCAAATACAAATCTTCGAACACAATCGGTTTATAATTGCAGTAACCTTGCTCCAGATCTCATCTTGTATTTGATAGTTTATGTAGATTAAATATTATAATACAGACAGGACATTCGTTTGCATGACGATGACGATGCCTCAGACGATAGATCAATTGCTTTAAAGTAATTTTACACCCCAGGGGCATAAAAAGGCACTTTGAAGCAATCCATCTGAAAAGCAATATATTGCTATTTGACATTTGCGCATATAAAAGTAAATGCGAAATATCGACAAATGTGAAATAGGAATGTTGCTTTACTTATAGATGAATTACTTCAATGTGGCATTTTTAGTTTGCTCAAAGCTCAACATCGAATAGGTAAAAAACAACTGACGGGACAGCAGATGTCCCATCTCTTTGTCATCTAATCTTTATATTCGTAAATATGAAGAACAATAAACAAATCGTAATTCTCTATGGCAAAGGCGTAGACCAAGTAGATTACACTTGTTTAAAACTTAAGAGGCGGGCCCATAAAAAGTAGTGTAAGGTCCTTTAACCGCCTACGTAGAGTACGTAGTTATAGGAGATATTGGGAGGAGCACGTACACGTACAGTCATGAGCAATATAATATACCCACTGTAGGACTCTGTCGCACTAACATATTTGACATTTAGTGAGACTTACTACAGTGAGACTTTTATTTATTTACTTAGAGGAGCTCGGTGGCGCAGCGGTAAACGCGCTCGGTCTGCGATTGTTGAAGTTAAGCAACTTTCGCAAAGGCCGGTCATAGGATGGGTGACCACAAAAAAAAAGTTTTCATCTCGAGCTCCTCCGTGCTTCGGAAGGCACGTTAAGCCGTTGGTCCCGGCTGCATTAGCAGTCGTTAATAACCACCAATCCGCATTGGGTCCGCGTGGTGGTTTAAGGCCCGATCTCCCTATCCATCCATAGGGAAGGCCCGTGCCCCAGCAGCGGGGACGTTAATGGGCTGGTGATGATGATGATGATGAGACTTACAGTTCAATTTGTCAAAAAAGTAAGGGTATACATATTAATGCTCGTGACCGTACAATCAAAGAGCAAAAGTGCAGTCACTGAGCCCAGCGAATTATTTGTAAACAGTGGTGAAATTGGTATTATCAACCAATAGTTCTTTTGTAGGTGTTTTTGGTTTGTTACAGAAAGAAAGAAAGAAAGAAAGAAAGAAAGAAAGAAAGAAAGAAAGAAAGAAAGAAAGAAAGAAACAAAGAAAGAAAGAAAGAAACGTTTATTATAAAGGGACACCACAGTAACAATTAAAGAAACGACATGTAACCAGGAGGTCTTAAGTGCAACCAGTTAATTTATTACTTTGCAAGAAACTGATGGGACTTTTGCAGCTTATCGTACATGACTTATGACAACATAATATGACATAGCATCACGCCTGTATCTTCAAAGGGGTAGGCAGGGGGTTCATGACTTATTTTGGAACGAATATCTGGGGGGTTAAAATGGCCACATCGAAGCAATTCATGTAAGAAAGCAATATTGCAATCTGACATTTGCGCATATATAAAAGTAAGTGCGCAATGCAAACAACTGTCAAATAGCACTATTGCTTTCTTAGATGAATTGTTGCCATTTGAAATGTGGTCATTTTAACCCCCCAGGAGTGACAGCGGATTGCCTTATTGGTGACATGTGGATTAAAAAAAAGTAAGTTAAGTCGGTGAAGGGTAAATATCAACTCTGTTTATTTATTTTCATTGGAAGACCAACAGCTAACGACACAAAATAATAGTTCATACTAAAAAACAAACAGCCATTTACAGGTCCTCACCAATAGACACAACTTGACTAAAAAAAATGCTATAAAGAGCACTTACAAAATAGTTACACAGGAAATTTATTTATTTATTTATTAACTGCGACTTTACAGGCAGTCCCAATTCGACTATGTAATGCAATTATAACATTAGTACCTAACTAAAGAATTAAAAAAATGGAAATAATAATAATGTAATTAGTATATTATGGAATCCGTGTTATTGTGAGCCCTGAGACTGTTTATGAAAGTAACATAAGCTCACGAATATATCCCAATTGGGGTAGTCAGAGGTACTTCCATCGCAAGATTAACTAAGTACCCACACCTCACGGAGCTTTCTGTTAGACTAGCAAGATAGAGCCGTATCGCCGTGTATAATGGTCGAGTCAACTGCTTTAGTCTTCTTCTTCTATCGTGTGGGTTGTGAACCCCGGTGTCAGGGTTACTATTGAGCCGCCAAAGGCCCCTGACATGGCTCATGTGACGACTACTAACTTACATCAGTATGTAGTAACTGGGACCAACGGCTTAACGTGCCTTCCTAAGCACGGATCATCTTCGGACAATCAGGTGATCAGCCTGTAACCAAACTAGGGATCACAAAGTGGTTTTCGAGATGTGTTAAATCCGGGATTTCAACCCGGGACCTCCGGATCGCGAGCCCGACGCTCAAACCACTGGACCACGGAGGTTAAATACTGCACTATATTGAATGCATACTCGTATCCTCTGTAGATATAACCTACAACCCACAGGAAACATCTCATCAAGGGTACACTTCAATCTTCATATCTAAAACTAAACAAACATTTTTGAACAATGCCTTTTATACGAGAATATAATGGTCTGATCAAGATGATACGCCTGTCATGTCTACATAAGGATCCAGTGACACACTTACATGATATTGGACACACTTCACTGAATTGTCAAGGGCGTGAGTGCTTTTAAAAATAGAGTTTTTTGGCTATAACCTAACTACCTATATGAATTCAATTTATGACGTTAAATATTTTTTACGTATATTCACATTTTTCTCTTTTTCTTTTACTATGCCTGCAATGGAAAAAAATATAGCGAGACGTATTTTGATATTACACAATATACAATAAAAATATTTAAGTATCCCTAAATACAAATAATTGACAGTTACTGCTGCCCCCTGTGAGGATTCAGGTTGCAGTCTCTGTGACGCGCCCCTTCCGTCCTGCATTGGCGTATCGATGGCTCCCATCTCCGCCTCTGCAGAAGTCCTAGTACGGCTTTGAAATAGACTACTCTGGGCGTCATCCCACTCGCGTCAGACAGAGTACTGCGGGGCGGAAAGCAAGAGAGAAACCACTGCCCTATTTTCCCCTAAAACAGTAGCATGGCGAATACTACACCGACAAGAGCGTTGCTCTTAAATTCATATGTGATGACAAATAATTATAACAATAAATACTAAAAACAAAATGTACTTAATAAATAAGTATTTAAGGAGGGCTCCCATGCGACAAACTCAATTTTCTTGTCCATTTTTATATGTAAGTATAATCACCCCATAGTACACAGAATAAAGTAGGCGGGTAAGTACCCTAGCTACTGGCATCATCTCCTAATCTATCTCCTAAGGCTTAACGAAATCCCGCACCAATGTGCTCTGGTGTGAAAAGCTGTACGTTCCTAAACGGGAAGGTTTCCACATACCGTGAGATACCCATTACATGGGCTTTAATTAAACCGCAGTAGCGCGCGGTTCCATTTTCGGACGACACGAGACGCAGTTGACAAGTATCAAAAATTACGTTTTACATTATAGTTCAAAGAAGACATAAATTGATGGCCAAATTTAAAAACAGAATGAAAATTCGTTGAAAATTTTAATAGTTACTTACATTGGTTACAGACATCAGAAATGAAGAACTTCGAAAGAAATGGCAAAAGAGTGTGACGTCAGATGCTCTTAGTGTCATACAAACCGAAATAGTACACATTGGCGCAATCATTTTGTGAGACTGTTTTTTGTTTGGTAAGGAAAAACATAGCAGGCTTGAATCCCCTGATTGCCCCAAAAAGGAAGATCATTCCGTGCTTAGGAAGGCACGTTAACCCGTTGGTCCCGGGCTACTAGCTCAAACACCTTTACCAACCGGCAGTGGAGCAGCGTGGTGGAGTAATCTCCATACCCCCTCCGGTTGATTTAAGGGAGGCCTGTGGCAATCATCATCATCATCAGCCCATTAACGTCCCCACTGCTGGGGCACGGGCCTTCCCTATGGATGAATAGGGAGATCGGGCCTTAAACCATCACGCGGGCCCAGTGCGGATTGATGGTTATTAACGACTGCTAATGCAGCCGGGACCAACGGCTTCACGTGCCTTCCGAAGCACGGAGGAGTTCGAGATGAAAACTTCTTTTTTTTGTGGTCACCCATCCTATGACCGGCCTTTGCGAAAGTTGCTTTTTAACTTCAACAATCGCAGACCGAGCGCGTTTACCGCTGCGCCACCGAGCTCCTCATTCTGTGGCAATACTATTATGCAACAAAAAAAATATATATTAAACACAAATCAACATACAGTTATCTACATATAGAAAAACTCCTCTAAAACATCACACCGAAGCAAAGTGCCCAAAAGGCTGGCAGCATTTCCCTTTTGAACCAACCTTTTGACAAAAGTAGCTGCTAGACCTCGGATGGTGCGTTGTCTCGACGAGACGCTTCGAAAGGACCTTAATGAAATTTTACTTACTCGCCTACTTACTTTATTACTATTATTATAATATTATAATTATTTTTCATTTCAATAAGTACCTAAAACGAGACAATGGAAACACGCAAAACAGATGTGCACTTACAATACTTACATAACCGCACTAGTTCAGACAATCACCACTGATCTACCATCTAACTACAACGCATCCTATCTACCAACTCACCATAGATACCATCTACCATCTTATACTGTTACTTAAAAGGGCGGACAGCTTATAATTTATTAACTACCATTGCAACTTCGCCTTAAGGATTTTTACATTACAACTTAATTAATGTGCTCTGATTTGGGCAACATGATGGATCTTTTGTTTTTTTTTTATAATAATGGGCGACGAGCTGATCGGGAGCCGTGGTAGCTAGTAGTACCCAGTTAGTAGAACGCTTGCCTCTCACTTTGAGGTCGCAGGTTCGAATCCAGATTAGGCTACTAATGGTTGTCTAATTTGTTTTCGAATTCATGTTTAGATCATAATTGATTATCACGTGCTCTGCGGTGAAGGAAAACATCGTGAGGAAACCCACATTCCCGAGAAATCAATTTTTACCGACTTCAAAAAAGGAGGAGGTTCTCAATTCGACCGTTTATTTTTTCGTTTTTGTCAATACCATATATTTTTCACCATCATTGTCATCATCCCCCTAGCATTATCCCATTTTTCACAGGGTCCGCTTACCTAACCTGAAGATTTGACAGGTCCGGTTTTTTACAGAAGCGACTGCCTGTCTGACCTTCCAACCCGCGATGGGAAAACCAGCCCAATGCAGGTTAGATTTATACTTACCTCTGAAAATGCATTTGCCGGGAATGTGAGTGTGTGATCCTAAAACTATCAAGTAGACAATTACACAAGTCACATCTAAAAATATGTTATACTGAGCAGGTAGGTAAGAAAAAGATTTAATTGATTTTATTTTTCTGAGTTTTTTGTAAGATTTTTTTTTAGGTGTAAGTACAACAAACTACCAACACATATCACTGACGCACCGTCATTGCCCTGTTTTAAATCTCGACTACAAGGTGGACCGACGATCTGGTGAAGGTCGCGGGAAGCCGCTGGATGCGGGCAGCGCAGGACCGATCGTCGTGGAGATCCTTGGGGGAGGCCTATGCCCAGCAGTGGGCGTCGTACGGCTGATGATGATGAGGACTGTACCAAAGCATAAAATTCCATACAAAAAAAAGTGGGACGAGTTGACGAATGAAAATATGAATTATTTTGTTTGTCACCAACTCGTCCCAAATGGGCCGTAGGTATACGGGACGAGTTGACGAAGGACTCCTTTAAACCGGCGAGCATGCATGAAGTCTTTAATGAGAGGGGGAAAAGCGAAAGTGCTGTGTCTGGATCAGTATGTGGAATTCCGTGCTCTCTGCGTACCCCAACGGGAACTAGGCGTGAAGTCATATATGTATGTATTATAAACAATCCTTCAAGGAAGGTCACTCAAGTTCAATGTCTGTCATTATATCACGTCGACATTGATATAAACCCTTGGATTTTAATAACAATATAAATTATAAACAACATCTAAGTATCAATATAATGTACCCACTTTAGGACTCTGTCGCACTAACATATTTGACATTTAGTGAGACTTACAGTTCAATTTGTCAAAAAAGTTAATGTGACATGGTACCAATGTGTATACATATTAATGCTCGTGACCGTACTTACGAGTATTACTTATCGTCACATTATTTAGTCTAGTGATAAGGTATCCGGCCAAGTAGTTAATGCCTTCTGCGGGAAATCTACAATAAATCACGTCAAAAAAAAAAAGAAAAATCTAGTGATAAGAACCCTAGTGATGAAGATGATGACGTGAACCAGCCGATTTCGGCTACGGCGTCAATGCCGCACTTTTTCATCAATCAATCAATAATACTTTATTGACTGTCCTTTGTTTGGTAAGGAATTTTCAGGCTTGAATCACCTGATTGTCCGAAAAAGTAAGATGAAGTTTAAGCCGTTGGTCCCGGCTATTAGCCGTAAAAACACCTCCACCAACCCGCATTGGAGCAGCGTGGTGGAGTGTGCTCCATAACCCCCCCGGTTGATTGAGGGGAGGCCTGTGCCCAGCAGTGGGACGTATATAGGCTGTTTATGTTTATGTACTTTATTGCACAACGAAGAAGAACATCATAGAAGGAAAGCTAGAAGGAAAGAGAGGAAGGGGAAGACCAAGAAGAGCTTACATGGAACAGATTAAAGAAAAGGTTAACGTCGTGTCTTATAGGGAAGTCAAGGAATTGGCCTTTGATAGACTGGAATGGAAAATGCTACACCGACAAGAGCGTGGCTCTTAAATTGATGATGATGATGATTGCACAACGACATAATATACAAAGGATATTAAATATATGAATAAAAATAAGCACAATTGGCGGCTATGCCTCATGTGCCGCTTTAGCACGTCTTTATACCTAAAGACTTGTCCGCCATCTTTAGCCACAGAGGATTAGAGGCGGCCAATCAGCTCGCGACACCAAACACTTCAGAATCCCGATACCGACGCCGGCGTGGTCGACGATTTCCCTCAAAAATTCTTTACACAGTTTATCAGACACTCCGTTATATCCCTATCTCGGTAAAAACAAGAAAATGTATTTATTTATTTATTCACTAAGATCACAAACACATTATCATTACAGGTAAAATCCCAAGTCGATAATGCTTGAAACGTGTCATGCCATTCATATAAAAACAAAATCAAATAAAAAAAAAACAATGTCAAATCCTTAAATTATTGTAAACTAATCTTACGAATTAAATCAAATTATTAGATACAATTTTCTTATATTACAACTATCAAAGACTTTTACATAAATAGGATAATGTGGTTTCTGCGAATATCGTGTCCGAGCAATCAAACAAATCAATCTCCCTAGAAAATGTAAATAGTTATAATTAAGAAAAACATAGTCACCAATAGCACCCGTTTTAAACCGTAAAAAATGATTGATTTTGGTTTTAACCTGTTTTTTCGTTTTAAACGGATTGTTTTAAATGGTTTTAAACCGGTCTTACATCTATAAAAAAAATACTTAAATACTTAAATAAATAAATGATTTTGAATTATGAATTATAGTCGCGACACATTACAAAATGTAACCTCATATAATTATTTTTATTAGGCTGGTTTTCCCTTCGCGGGTTGAAAGGTCAGACAGGCAGTCGCTTCTGTAAAAACCGGGGACCTGATCATATGAATTGTTCATACTATTTGTCACATACATTACAATGTTTATGTAAGTATAAGTAGTAAGTATCTAGTAGATATATAAAGATGTGTACATGAAGTCATGATGTGATAAGAGGGTAGGTAGGTCAGAATACAGAGTGATTTTATTTACTAAATACATACATACATGTATAAAAGCCGTGGAAGCTCAGTTGCAAGAACGCTTGAATCTCACTGTGAAGTCGTAGGTTCGAATCCAGCATAGGCCTGAACCAATGATTTCCGAAATTGTGAATTTTATTTTCGAATTCATGTTTGGATCATAAATGATTATCACGTGCGCAGCGGTGAAGAAATACGTCATGAGGTTAAGTAAGTAACTAAGTTCTTGTTAAGCAAATAGTAAGTAACCGGTACCAACGGCTTAACGTGCCTTCTGAAGCACGTAATGGCCTTTTCTTTCACTTAATTGGGTGATTCAGCCTCCAATGTCATTTAATCATTGCTCATTCACAAATCCTGCCCATATGTATGTAGGTATGTATGTGTAAGTATGTATGTATGGGACATCGAAGATACACTCTCTAGACCCCTAATAACAGACGAACGAGGTATGTCAACACATCTGACTTATAGAACAGATATAATATACCGCCCGACAACCTAAGACCGATTTTTACTTGATTTACTTGACAGTTTTCGGATAAGTATTTAAAAAAAAATACAAACTCTTATTTTCTACTTCTTAAAATATTTTATTTTCTCTAAAAAGCTCTATAATAGAAAAATAAACATTATTTTCTTCAATTATTTTAAATTTCGCGTGAAAACTTTGGTCACGTGACATTTTGCCCATTGACGTCACATTTCAGTACATCTTGAAACCTGACAGATAGTTTTTGTTTATTTTGTGAAATGTGACGTCACACGAAGTTGTATCATGGCCTAGAGAGATTTAAAAATAAAATATTTTAAAATTATCTTAATAAAAAGTTATTGGATAGTTATCGTTAAATGATAAACTACCACATCCGACATATTTTATTGTTACAACTGTTAAGTAGCTAATTGGATTGCGACTACTTACTTTCGTGATTTTAATTGCGCATCCAGTTGACAGAATTAATTCTATGTGACACAAGAAAATGTTATATATATGACAGCCAAGAAAAGTTAATTAGTTGGAGTTAGATCGGAGAACTTATATGTCGGACGGGGGCGAATAAAAACATAGAACACGTTCAGCTGCTTGTCGTTAAATCCGACAGAGGGATTGTGTCCTTTTTAATATGATGGGCAATTGTTATAGGCGATAGGTTGATCCTTTGTCACTATAAGGTTCATCATATTCATCTTAGCCCTTCGTGGCTGCAAGTTATCTTTGATTACTAGTAATTCTGCTCACCCCATTATGGATTCAAATAAGTCAAATACTTGAACAGATGTTCATCGCTTAAAAAAATTTAATTTAATTTGTAAGGCCGTAGGTGTCTACGTGGCTGTACAGACGATAGCATGGAAGTTTTATTGCGGCATTTTGTATGTCAATTCGCATACAAAAGACACAGCCTGTATTGTAATCAGTTCCGCTATTGTGTAACATTTCGATGAACTGGTGACACTGTGTTCCAGTGTTGTTTCTCTAGTCTGTGTGATCGCTTGTCACGACAACTTATTAGTTTTAATTTAATATTAATAATAATTATAATAATGGGTTGGATTTATTCCGGAAGATTCAAGGTGGGTTAAAAATGTATTCGATTGTATAGATTAAAAACTTATGTGTTTTTATTAGTGACATAAAATAAATAAATTAATAATAAATAAGTAATATTGATTAAGTGAAGAGTACACAGCCACAGCCTAAACCAATGATTGTCGAATTTGTTTTCGAATTAATGTTTGCTCAGCGGTGAAGAAAAACATCGTGAGGAAACCCACATTCCCGAGAAATGCATTTTCGGAGGTATGTGACCTAACCTGTATTGGGCTGATTTTTCCCCTTCGTTGAAGGTCAGACAGGCAGTTGCTTCTGTTAAAATCAGAACTGTTAAATCTTTAGGTTAGGTAAGCGGACCCTGTGAAAAACTGGATAATGCTAGGGAGATGTTGATAATCCGTGATTAGGGAAACTCACAAAGAGAAAATTATAAATTAAACAGATGTGGTGTATCAATATGATTTAACATACAAACATAAACAGCCTGAGTACGTCCCACTGCTGGGCACAGGCCTCCCCTCAATCAACTGGAGGGGGTATGGAGCATACTCCACCACGTTGCTACACTGAATAGAATAGAAATAGAATAAAATAGAAATTGTTTATTATAAAAGGACGCCACACACAAAGACAAGACAATAACATCACTTATTTTTTTTTACAAAACAATTACAAAAAGCATAGAAGGATGTTCATTACAAAGATCATAAGGTGGTGGTGGACGTCCTGAGATAAAAGGGCCTCACTCAGCACAAGTCGCGGCGTGAACCACGACGCTGATATTATGTGGACCCTGTTGGGTGAGGCACGAACGTCGTGTTCCATAAATATACGTTAATATTCGTACATAGATTAAATATTACCAAATTACTTAAAATAGAATGTAGGTGTACATATAATATATTTTATATATTTATCACTAAAACGTATACATAAATGCTTAATGTTACTACACTGCGGGTTGGTGGACGTGTTTTTACGGCTAATAGCCGGGACCAACGGCATAACGTGCCCTCATAAGCACGGAATCATCTTACTATTTCGGACAATCAGATAATTCAAGCCTACAAAGGATTTCGACCAAGTCCTTATCGGGAATCTAACCCGGACCTCCAGATCGCGAGCCTAACGCTCTAACGACTAAATCATAGAGGCTGCCAATGATTTAACATAGATAATTTTATTCAATTTCAGTTCTTCATATCAGCACTTCTAATCAGCGCCTGCGCAACAGCTGATCAAAAATGCAGAGGAGTTTACTTCAGCAACCGATATTACGACATAGATATATTAAAAGATGGCCTTAATAAAATCCATCAAATAACACTTAATAGAAATGACAATACTTTATACTTCACCTTCGATCAGATCGCTAGGGTTCCTACAAGAGTACTAGGTTACCTAGACATAAGTACTAGGACCTCAGGACTCGTAGAAGGCATTAGAAACGCCACGTGCATAGCCATCGATCAAGCGTATAACAAGGTATACGTGGGCGGGTCTGAAGGTATTTTCAGAATAAACAGTTACAAAGTACCGGAAAGAATTCCCGTACAGGATAATATTCAAAGTATGTACTTCAAGGACGTGTTATTCTACACTAACAGCAGAAACGAAGCGTATATGTACGATAGTGGTCATATAAATCCAGTTTTTGAGCTGCAAGGTGTTGCTGCTGAAAAAATAATATTAGACGATGACCATAATATATTTTTCACACAAGGTAAGACCTTGTTTCGTGTTAAGATTGGGACGAGAGTTGTAAATTCCCATGAAAGGTACAGAACGAATATCTTAACAACGGACTTTGATGATAAGCCTTATATATCAACGAATGATGGTGTATATGTGTATAATAAATATAAGTATGTATTTGATAAGGTGTCGGATATAACAGGTTTGAAAGCTTTAACTTTCAATAAGGCTGGTGAACCAATATATTCTGTCGTAGATTTGATCGTACATTTAAAATATAACCCCGTTCGATGTATAGAGTCAGTCATTTATAACAGAAATTAAATTAGTCATCGTTTTTAAAGCAAAAATAAATGTTTTATTGATACCTTACTGTTTATTATTTTTTCTTGTCTCGTCTTTGCGACCAATAACCGACGTCATCCATCCCAGGTGTCAGGGTTACTATTGAGTCGCCACAGAATTATATAATCTTATAATAGGCTAATTTCCAACTAGTCAAATCAGTTACTTTTTACTAAACGTCAAAACACGAAATTACTATGGAATTTGTTTGGAAAAGCACACTGTGACGTCATAAAAGACGTAATAAAATGTCGGACTTATTACTACGTTTTTCTTGTTTAATTCATAAATAAGTTAAATAGAAAAAAGAAAATGTTTTTGGTAGTTTTAGATGTGTCTTTATTGAGCACTTAATCATAATTTAATTTGAATCTAGTACACGACCCAATATAAGATTAATGACGGTCTCCGCTGGTCCAGTGGTTGAGCGTTAGGTTCACGATCCGGAGGCCCCGGGTTCGAATCCCGGTGGGGACGTCACAAAAATCACTTTGTGATCCTTAGTTTGGTCAGGACATTACATGCTGATCACCTGATTGTCGGAAAGTAAGATGATACCATGGGTTAATTTTCGCTATGTGAATTTCCCTAATCACGGGTAAGTGAAATAAAAACAAAGACATAACATTAGTCCATGGTCATGACTATATTCCGAATTGGGTTAGTAAGAAAAACCAAAAGGGGTAGAGTAGCTTTTTGTTTATTATACTTTATTTTTCTATATTAAAATAGGCTTAAAAAATATTTATTTTATTACTTTTTTCTATGACTTATTGTAGATTTGCCGCAGATGGCATTAACTACTTGGCCGGACAAATGGGGAACGCTGAAGGCTCTCACCCGGCACAACGTTTAAGACAACAGACCTCAGGGTGCCCAGTTGGGCGCGAACCTCGGCTCAGGGCGTCGTCTGAGAGGAAAATATTTGAAAGAAATAATCGACTCTGGTGGGTCGATAGTGATAAGCGCTGATTGAGGGAGACGTGGTCAAGAGCATTCTCTTAAATATTGTCCGAAAATAGTTCTGGTTCAAAGACAGTTGTGTCTTCGTTATTTATTACTTTGGAGGGGTCGCAGGAGCAATAGTCCTTGAGGTGTGCATACTCCTTGCTTAAACATGTCGTGTCAGTTTTAGTCCTGAAAAAGAATAAAAAATATAAAATAAAAACATTTCTTTGGCACGCGTATCAAGTTGTTAATGCGAAATCTGCAATATAGCGATTATTAATCAGTCATTTGGTAATTATGATAATCGTCGTATAAACGCGTGAGCATTGGTTATTTCTTAATGGCTCGATTTCCGTAACGATTGGCACGCATGAGGGGAACCGTTTTCACTGGTCTATAGTGTAAACCAAAAGCATACGGGAACAGCGGGATTACTTTTAAATGACGAACTAATGTTATTTAAGTGATAGAAATAACTTTTATTGTACTTAAACTTTTACAATCAAACAATCGTAAAACATCGCCGATCAAAAAGCATCGAGAATAGCGCGAGATCAACGACAAGTGACAGTTCGTAAGGGAGACGTCCAAAAACTCGAATACACATCTAACAATCAATCAGTTTAAAATAAAATCTTTAAGTATGAAATATTGCGACAAATAATTATTTAAAAGTGTTCAATAATTATTATAATATTAATATATGATTATTAGGTACATTTAATACGTTTAAATTCAGTTTGCTAACAATAGGGAACGACCTCATGTTGCCATCTTGTTTTGCTTGCGCGCGACGTGTATTCACATTTCATTCATATATAAAGTGTTGACTGTACATCGACCGATTTATCGACCAATGAAATTGAACCTTTGGGGTCAGTTCACACCAAGACGCGACGCGAAGCGACGATACTCGAAGAGGCCAATGATTTCGCGCTATACCGCGCTGCGCCGCGAGCCGCCGCGAGACGTCGCAAATCGCATCGTAGACTCGCCGCGGGTGCAGTCTGCCATTTGCAAGCGCTTTTGGCCGGTGCGTACATGAAGATCCCAGTCTATCATTAAGTTTTCACTCGAGCACTCGACCGAACTGCACCAATTCTAAACGAAGTCTGAATGGAAATAGTAGACAAGTCGCTACAGCGGCCGCAGGCTGCGCGTCGCGGCGTCGCGCGGCATCACGAGACGTAGCACGACCTCTGCACGCCGCGCGTACTGGCGGTGCATCGCCAGTACGCGCTGCGCTGCGATACGCCCGGTGCGAGGCATCTCGAGGCGCAGCGATGCGTGGCGCAACGTATTCTGAATTCTCAAAATGATATGTGTATCGTTTTGTGTTGTAAATAAAAATAAAGTATATTTTGAGTTGCTCTATTCAAATGTACGGTCAGGAGCATTAATATGTATACACTTTGGTACCATGTCATATTAACTTTTTTGACAAATTGAACTGTAAGTCTCACTAAATGTCAAATATGTTAGTGCGACAGAGTCCTAAAGTGGGTACATTATATTGCTCATGACTTTACGCGCATACGTCTCGGTGTGAGCTGACGCTTAAACTATCGCCGGCGCTGCGGCTTGGGCTGAAATCCAGACGCGACTGTAACAACCAACAAAGCTCACTTGTGTCATAATGTACTATAAATACTCACTCGTCATTTCTTGATACTGCATTAGGACCGATTAAAAATATATTTTTTCTTGCCAAATATATCATAGTCGCTTCAAAATTTATCCCTCCTGGTTTTAAAGTAACCTGTTGATTAAAAAGGACACTTCGAAATATTGTTTTTCTGAGGGGGATGATTCGGATCATGGTTCTGAGTTAATATCAAGTAGTTTTCCGGCGCAAAATTAATGTTTTTTTATTATTTTTTCAATATTTTCGATTCTATACTTTTGCGATAGAAAATTCCACTTGAGATAATTATACAGGGTGTTAGTGACATCGTAACGAATACTGAAGGGGATGATTCAGCTGATTATTATGAGTTAATATTAAAAAATAATTGAATTAAAAATAATTTAAAACAACTAAAAAAAAAATTACCATTTTTTTTACCAATTGATATAAACTCAGAATCATGGTCTGAATCATCCCCCTCAGTATTCGTTACGGTGTCACTAACACCCTGTATGTATAGTATATCGATAATTATATATTATCGATTAAATAATTATCGATTGTAAAACTATCGCTACACTATTTTGTATTTATTAATTTAATTGTATAACCAACCTTTGCCTGATACACTTCATTTAGCACAGAGGCGTTCGTCTGCGAATTTTGGTCCATAAAGCTCTGCTTGTTAACTTGCCGTTTATTCACAGAAATCACAAATCCTAGTGTCCATTCTACGCAGAGGTTTCTGTGAACAAGAATGGGATTCTATTGTACTATTTTTACGTGATTTATTGTAGATTTCCGCAAATGGCATTAACTACTTGGCAAATTCCGGTGGGGACAAATCACAAAAATCACTTAGTGATCCCCAGTTTCGTTAGGACATTACAGGCTGATCACCTGAATGTCCGATAGTAAGATGATCTGTGCTTCGGAAGGCAAGGTAGGCCGATGGTTCCGGTTACTACTTACTGATGTAAATTATGTAATCGTTATATGAGCCATGTCAGGGGCGTTTGGCGGCTCAATAACAGCCCTGACACCACGGTTGATGAGGCTGGTATTCACTAAGAAGATAAGAATTAGTTCTACGCACCTTACAGACAGAGTAAGGTTGTTAATATGTTCGATGAGCACTCTTACAACCCGTCCATACATGGGCAGCATATGGCCAACATGCTGCCAACTATGACAAGTGCACCAGTGTACCTCAATACCTGCTTCACTGCACGAACGAATTCGTGGCACCTAGAAAGAGACATAACAGCAACGTCAGTATTTCATCGGCCTCCGTGGTCTAGTGAGCTTCGGACTCGCGATCCGGAAGTCGCAGGTTCGAATTCTGGGGAAAAATCACGGAAATCACTTTATGATTCCTAGTTTGGTTAGGACATTACAGGCTGATCACCTGATTGTCCGAAAGTACGGAACTCGGAAGGCACGTTAAGACGTTGGTCCCGGTTACTATTTACTGATGTAAGTGAGTAATCGTTACGTCAGGGGACTTTGGCGGCTCAATCATAACCCTGACACCAGGGTTGATGAGGCTGGTACTCCACCTCACAACCCACACAATAAGAAGAGAAGTATTTCATCGGCCTCCGTGGTCTAGTGAGCTTTGGACTCGCGATCCGAAAGTCCCAGGTCCGAATCCTAGAGGAATATATCACGAAAATCACTATGTGATCCTTAGTTTGGTTAGAATATTACAGGCTGAATACTATTTACTGATGTAAGTGAGTAATCGTTAGGTGAGCCATGTCAGGGGCCTTTAGCGGCTCAGTCATAACCCTGACACCAGGGTAGAAGAGGCTGGTATTCCACCTCACAACCCACACGATAAGAAGAGAAGTATTTCATCGGCCTCCGTGGTCTAGTGAGCTTTGGACTCACGATCCGGAAGTCCCAGGTTCGTATCCTGGGGAAATATCACGAAAATCTGTTTGCGATCGCTAGTTTGGTTAGGACATTACAGTCTGATCACCTGAATGTCAATTCAGATGATCCCTAATGTAAGTATTCGTTACATGAGCCATGTCAGGGGCCTTTGGCAGCTCAATAAATACCCTGATAGCTGGGTTGCTATAGTAAAAGGTGAAAGATGATTATTTTCACTAAAATGTATTAGCAAATTTATGTCCTGCTGTCAAAGTAAAGTGGTGCAGATAATAACATCTCTATCTTACCGGTTTCAGCAAACTGAGGGCCCTCGGCAAGTCAGCTCCTTGGACCATGTAAGGGTTCCCCAGCGTGGTCAGGTCGAGGGCGTCCAGGATCGTCGCGTGGATGTCGTGCGGCGTCGTCAGCACGTCCATATTGGCGTCCAGAGCCAACTGGGCTACCGGGCGACTCGCCCGCAGCTTATCAGGCAAACGGATCGCCATGAACGGCAACCGCTGTTCTGCTGAATTACTGGGCGACAAAAACATGGCGTTTTATAGTACTTGCTCATTCATAGAACATAGAACTACAGAACATTGCATTATGATCCGTGCTTCGGAAGGCACTTTAAGCCGTTGGTCACGGTTACTACTTTACTGATGTAAGTAAGTAGTCGTTACACGAGCCATGTCAGGGGCCTTTGGCGTGTTCAATAGTAACCCTGACACCAGGGTTGATGAGGTTCGTACTCTACCTCACAACCCACACGATAGAAGATACTAACATTACTAACCTCGCTCCATGATCACCCATGATTATTAAAAGAGTGTCCTGAAAAACACCAGTTTTATCCAAACCCTGCAAAAACTTTGCAAATGGCTTATCAGCATGTCTGAATAGGCAATCTGTTTGAATGATGTCGCTTATATAAGTGAAGCTGAAGTGATGGCCTTCTAGATTGAAGAACTGCAAAAACATAATATAACAACAATGAAGTAGTCAGTGGTACATCCATCGCAAGATGAACTAAGTGCCCACACCTCACCGAGCTTTCTGTTAGACCAACGTGATAGGTGGTGAGCCGTATCGCCGTCTATATGGCTCGTGTTCAAGATTAATAACGATCGAAAAACATTTTCTTTTTAACTTATTTATGGATCAAGATTGAAGAAAAAATCACTACTTATAGAAGGAAAAATTGAAGGGAAGAGAGGAAGGGGTAGACCTAGGATAACATTTATGAAACAAATAAAAGAGAAGGTGCATGTCGTGTCGTATCGGGAGGTGAAGGTTTTGGCGGGAATAAGAGAGGAATGGCGATTACTCCACCGACAAGAGCGCAGCTCTTAAATAGAGAGAGAGAGAGAGAGATGGATTAAGAAAAACTTAATAATAAGTCCGACATTTTATCACGTTTTTCTATGACGACCAAGTGTGCTTTTTCATACAAATTCCATAGTAATGTCGTGTTTTGACGTTTAGTAAAAAGTAAATGATTTGACTAGTTGGAAACTAGCCTATTTTTTTATATTCTGTTCTGTGTACAATAAACTGTCAAATGAATGAACGAATGAATGAGTGAACGAACGAATGAATAAATAAACATTTAAATAAAAAAAATACTTACTTGTTTCGTAAGTTCTATAATGTGTTTGAATCTTGGCTTTTCATCGAAACAAAAATATGGTTGTTGGCGGTTGTCATACCATTCAGTCTCATATTTTACCCCAAAGATGTCTCCTAAATAATGATCAGCCGGCTGGTTCACGAAACCCTTGATGTGACGGTGGATCTCTGTCCAAGGTCTGTCTTCGAAATATGCTGTCCTGTAGCTGTACAAAGTATTAAACAAATTAATATTACCTGAGGCATTACATGAATGAATTTATAATAAAAAAAAAAACAATACAAAAAGACTAGGCATCCACCACAGACTTCGTCAAAGAACAAACCTTATCAGCAACAAGCTTCGTCAACATCACTCAAAAAGTCCACTCCAAATCATTTCCGGCCCAAAGTACCCATCAAACCGGCAGCGTTCCGTCGCTGTATGGTCAGAGAAATGCGCTGAACCAGAAATGACCCAACAAAAAGACAAAGTAAATACCTATATTATATAGGATAGAGTAGAGTAGAGTGGAGTTTGGAGTTTTTATGTTTATTTTTTTTAAAAGAATGTCTAGGGCCCTGTGCCTAGGTTGTTCTTGCAGCCTCTTTTCCCCGGCTATAAGTTGTGAGTAGCTGCAGTACTTTTAGGCGGATGAGACGTTCGTTATGTAAAAATTGACGATTCAAAGTGTTACTATGTTACCTACTGAATAAAGATATTTTTGAGTTTGAATTTGAGTGGAGTAGAATGGAGTATAGTAGAGTGGAAAGGAGTCGAAGCGGATAATCTTCCTTCAATCGGACAATCGGTGTCCGATACTAAGATAATATCCGTGCTTTAAGGTAATCAGCCTGTAATGAAACTAAACTAGGGGTCACAAAAGGATTTTTGTGATTGTTCACTAGTCATGAGCAATATCATGTACTTACCCACTTTAGAACCCTGCCGCACTATCATATTTGATATTTAATGAGACTTACGGTTTAATTTTTCAACAAAATTAATGTGACATGGTTTCAAAGTGTATACATATTAGTACTCGTACCACAGGACCACAATGACAACGTATTTAAGTACTTTTTTTAAATACAATCATAGGTAGTCTTACCCCAATTGCTTTATCCAGTGGAAAATAAATTGTTTCTCATCGAGGAATCTATTTTCTTTTTTTTCATGTTTTCCCGCGTCGCTCATTTCAAATTCCGATTTTCCGGATAAAATTGGGAACAGTGTGGCGGCCGCCTCTCTACTTAGTGTATTATACCTAATTAAGTAACATTTCTTAATTAATATTACTATGGCAGACGTTTTTATGCAAGTATTGATCACAATCTTACCTAAAGGTCTGTGCTGATGGTAAGTAATGATGTGGTCTAAGTTGTGATATGCTTGCCTCCCTAGAGTATCCAGTTTACTCTAGCCTTGATGAGACCCAGATTGTACTTAACGGTCATTGGTGTTAAACAAGTACGCGACTCGCTTTACCGCGTAAGTGCGAGTGAGATGGAAAGTCCGCGCGTGCGCCCTTACTCCTTAGCGGCTCACGGCCATTTAAGACTAAAAGACACAGAGGGGGTGAGGTAAAAAATAAATATCTTATCTCATATCTTTGGGGGGGGGGGTGCAGGGGGGGGGGGGGTGCAATAAATATCTTATCTTACAGCGGGGCGGAAAGTTAGGGTTCTATACGTTTTTTTTTTGACGAGACTTATTATAGATTTGCCGTAAATGGCATTAACTACTTTGCCGAACAAGTGGGGAAGGTTCTCACCCGGTACAAAATTTAAGTCAACAGGCCTGAAGGTGCTCAATTAGGCGCGAACTTCGGCGTCAGGCAACGTTTGAGATAAAAAAAATTAACCTAGTGGGTCGATAAATTTATATAGCGATATTTAGATAGCGATAAGCGCTGAATGAGGGAAAACGTCGACCACGCCGGCGGGATCGGTATCGGGGTCTATACGTAGCCACACCCCGGACACTTCATACAAGACACCTCGTTTTACACAGATACTACATATTAACGTTATCGTACACACGCATCTGTGTGTGTGACGTCATTGGAGTGTTGCCATACGATTGAAGACTAAACTATCCCTCGAACATTCGAGGGTTGGTGAGGTAAACATAGCTGAGACGCTGGTGGGGAGCGGAGAGTCGTTCTATACGTAGTATTCTTTCCTTACCCACAACGTGAGAGCCCTCAGCGCTTCCCATTTGTCCAGTTTTTTTTTTTGACGTGACTTATTGTAGATTTGCCGCAGATGGCATTAACTACTTGGCCGGACAAATGGGGAGCGCTGAAGGCTTTCACCCAGTACAACGTTTAAGACAACAGGCCTGAGGGTGCCCAGTTGGGCGCGAACCTCGGCGCAGGGCGTCGTCTGAGAGGAAAAATATTTGAAAGAATTAATCGACCCTAGTGGGTCGATAGCGGTAAGCGCTGAATGAGGGAAATCGTCGACCATGCCAGCGGGGTCGGTATCGGGGTCCTGAAGTGTTTGGTGTCGCGAGCTGATTGGCTACCTCTATGGCTAACCTTTTGTCCAACTAAGTTAATACCATTTACGGCAAATCTACAATAAGTCACGTAAAAAAACTTACCCATTCAACATGATGGTCCCTCCAAGATTAGTTAGGAATTTGTAGCTTAAAGGCATATGTTCTATAAATAATTTTTTAGAAGTATTAGCAAAGCCGAACATAAGAACTTGGTAGTAATTTTTTGTTCCATTCTGAGGTCTGATTCGGTCCACATTCCTTCTAAATCCAAAGCCGTAACCAGACCACGACGATTCAATTAATTTAGTTCTGGAAAAAGTAAAACGATTTTTGTTTTCTTATCTGCCGAAAAAGAAAGGGACGGATGATTGACAACCAAAGACCAAGTATTAGAATAGACGGAGCGTATTTAAGACGAAAGAAAAACATAGGTTTTGTCTTTCGCACTCATATGAGCCGTCATAAGTTAAAAAGAGATAAATATACTATCGTCGTAACGTCTTTTGTACTCGCGTAGCCATAAAAATATTATCTGTCCATTCAAATACTTGGTTCTTGTTGACAATTGTTAATTTTAAAATGAATGATTGAATGAATGAATAACCCAGGCGAGACTTAATTCTATCTGGTTATTGGCCAATAATCAATTTTTGGAGCGGTTTTTTAAATTTAAGTTTAAAGACTAGTGTTCCATAAATTTTATGCCTGTCGATTACCCGTCCCTTTCCTTTACGGTGGATAAGTAAATGACAGATATAACTTAAAATAAACTTAAAGGTAGGTATACCAGAATCAGTACCAGTATCTACATATAAACATAAGATATTGAAACATAATCACTAAATTGGGTAGTTATCTAGGTCAAAGATAAATTATGAAATTCTGATTACGAAAGAAAGACTAAAGGTGACAAAATAAGTTTAATAACTTATTTATGATTTTAATTATAGAAAAATATAATAATAAGTCACATTTTACGTTATCATTGGGTAATCCTCAATTTCAAAATTTATTTTTCAAAATTGGCTTACAAAGTTAGCGCTTTTTGAACGTCGTCCTGTAATGATCTTCCTTATACCTATTATAGAATAGAGTAGAATAGAATAGAAAATGTTTATTACAAAAGGACGCCACAAAAACAAGACAATAAAATTTTCACAAAAAGGCAAAATGGATGTTCGTCGAAAGTCGAAATGATCATAAGGCGGTGGTTATTCTTTATTCTGTGAACACAGTCAAACTACCCTCAATCACGACCTTATAAAATGTTATAAAGGAGATCATACTACACCCTGTTAGTCCAGTACAATGTATTCCGACATGATCACTCCGGTTTAGGTGATAGATTTTATCACCTTTTAAGGCTTTTGGTTCCAAAAAACGGACTTTCTGATCACTGAAGACCATATCACTATAGAAACATTCTATCCTTCTGACCTTTTCGACGATTTTTCGCTTTAGTCTGCATATGGACATCTGTGAAAAGAAAAGGCAGTTTATAATCATCATCAGGTTACACAGTGCGAGCTACATGCGAGCTGACCGAGTCAGTTACTGAGGTGCAGCTACTACGCACGTGTGACTGCATCATACGAGTTACTGTCATGTGCGAGTGGGACAGTTGCTCGCGTTCGAGTTACTTCAACATTTTTTGTTTTTACTCGCTACTTGCCTTCCCCCACCACACCGCTCGCACGCCGCTCGGTCGTCAACTCGCACGATTTTGCGAAACGACAGTAGCTCGTACGCTCGGGCCCACGCCGGGTACAGTGTTTCTTGTTTGGGCGACATGATACAAACGAACTATACCAGTACACTGGTATAGTAGCTGTCTTCTGCGACGCCAGCAGTTTGCATAGTGTGACCGTGCGAGGCGAGTCGAGCTACTGTCATACGAGTACGCAGGCACAGTAGCTGTCTATTGTCACATCAGCTGCTCGCACTGTGTAATCTAACCTTAAGTGTCGGTGTTACTGTAAAAGCTGTTGTCTTAAACGTTGTACCGGGTGAGAGCCTTCAGCGCTCCCCATTTGTCCGGCCAAGTAGTTAATGCCAAAAAAAAACTCTAGGGAAAAATAGGGCAGTGGTTTCACTCTTGCCCTGAAGTACTCTGTCTGACGCGAGTAGACAGAGGGGAGGGTAGTTGTTATAACTCACATAACATGTAACCCACGATTTCTTTCTGCAAATTATACATTTCTGATATTTCTTTTTTATGTTTTCTCGTACGTCATATATCATGTTTGTGTCCTTTGGTATATCGCAACCGGTCCCCTTGTCTTCCATCAGAGCCTCCTGAAGTCTACACTCTGCATGACACGTATATCTAAGGGATGAAATGTGTGGAATGATTAGTTTCACCACTCATAGACATATGAGGGCATTTTCATTGATGCTTAACTTGGGAAGCTTTTACCTACTCCTCTATAATGTATCTAATCTAGCCTACAAGATCTCACTGCTGGGCAAAGGCCTCCCCTTCCTCTGTCCATTTTTCGCGGTCCTGTGCGTATTCCGGCCAGTCCCTCCGGCAAGCGTCCAAGTCGTCACGCTATAAACGCGTCGCGCGTCGTCGTGGTCGTGTATAATGTATCATGATATTTTAAATGAGTTATGTAATATATGTGTGTATTGTATGTATGTATATGTGTGCATGTATGTATATAATAATAATAATTTATTTATTTACTTCGGAAAACAAAGAGTTCCATTGGTGTTAGTAGCACTTAAAGTAGGTTAGTAAAATTAAACTAAAACACAAAACAAATAGGATTCATAATGCGCCTATTGCCACGCGCACGAGATGCCACACAAGCGGACAGTCTGGACTGTGGGCGACCACCTGCAGGATGCTGCTGCCACTGGCGCGCACGCGCCTCAACAAGGACGCACATCGCTTGCGCAGGATCGCCGGGAAACCGTCCACAGGCTCATCCGCGAACATGCCTGAGGCACTGCACTGCACTGTATATGCCTATGTATGTATGTTTTATGTAGATCGTTTTAAGTTATGTTGCATTATTTACATAAACCTGTATTGCATCGTTCCCGACTCCAATATGTAGCAAGTTCATTCACCCTAAGGTTGCATGGATGAAATTGCTATTTAGCAATATTGTACTTCTCTTGTCACATTTGTAATTGTTTTTAGTGCTGTGTTTATATGTGCAATAAAGCTTTATAATGTGCAATAGATACAATTAAAATACAATTAAAAATAAAGCACACAAAACACAGCACACAGCACTAAAAACAATTACAAATGTGAATTAAGTATATTATAGTGTATTTTCTTTAAGAAGGTACTTAATTACAAAGGTTACAAACAAGTCCGACAGTCGTCATGCCAAAAAAAAAAGTCCGACAGTAACAGATAGATCGATGAATATAAAATTAAATAAAAAGTAAAGAATTATTATTTTTATAACCTTTTTTTTTAAAGGTATTTTTATGTTGCAATTGTCAACATAAGGGATGAAATAACACAAGATAAGGGCTTATTTACACCTACCTTTCCGATAGTCTAGACGTGTCAAGATCACAGTGGTTACTATGGTTACTCCCCACAAACTTCCGTTTCCCGATCCTAATAGCAAATTGGCGGGGCGGAACCACGGTAACAACCACCTTGACGCGTCTAGCCTGTCGGACAGGTACGTGTAATAAGCCCTTTAGCATCACGCCTGTATCTCGGAAGGGGTAGGCAGTTGATAGCAAGTGGAATTTTCCGTCGCAAAAGTATAGAACTCACACCAGTACCTATACAGGGTGTTAGTGACATCGTAACGAATACTGACGGGGATGATTCAGCTCATTATTCTGAGTTCTATACTTTTGCGACGGAAAATTCCACTTGCTATCAACTCAGAATCATGGTCTGAATCATCCCCCTCAGTATTCGTTACGATGTCACTAACACCCTATACTTATAAGTACATACATAGGTAAATAAACTCACTTTACACAAATTGAAACAAATTCCATTTGTTTAACATTTGTTTAACACACTTCTCTTGCTTCCTCCACATTCATCAATCGTTTCACACACGCACGCCGGTTCAGAATAGATCGTATTGAACCTTTTCTAAGGACATCTGCAATACGCTTTATATATTTATGTAATACTTATATATTAAATAAATTAACTTTATACATACTCACTCATTCAAAACAGAAATGGTCGTGTAATTTCTGTTATATACAAAGATGTTCCAGTAAAGAAAAAAATAAAGTAGGCAAATTGCCAAAAACACATGTTTAAGAAAAGGAGAGCGAAACATATTTTTTTTTATTAGTGGCGATATTTAATGCATCTGAAAACAAAAAACAGTAATTTAAAAAAGCCTTCAAAAATATAAAAAAAAAAAACAAAATATTATTTTTTACTTTTTATTAGTTACAAATCTAACTAATAAACATAAACAGCCTATATACGTCCCACTGCTGGGCACAGACCTCCCCTCAATCAACCGGTGGGGGTATGGAGCATACCACCATGCTGCTCCACTGCGGGTTGGTGGAGGTATTTTTACGGCTAATAGCCGGGACCCACGGCTTAACGTGCCGTCCGAAGCACGGAATCAACTTATTTTTTCAGACAATCAGGTGATTCAAGACTGTAAAGTCCTTACCAAACATAGGACAGTCTTACAAAGTGATTTCGACAATGTCCCCATCGGGGATCGAACTCGGACCTCCAGATGGTGAGCCTAACGCTCTAACCACTAGACCACGGAGGCTGTTAACTAATACAAAAGTAAAAAATAATATTTTGTTAATATTTAGTCTTCCAAAAGACATTAACGAGCGCGTTGTTTTGTTTTTCCTTTTTACCATAACTTTAAAACTACTAAGCCAATTTTGATGAAACTTGCACTATTCGCTAACTTGGACAATACCTAATCAAATAGAAAAAAAATATTGCAATACGATTTCGAGTTTCTGAGAAATCCGGTATTTTTTTACTTTGTATATGTACTCGTAAAAATGAGCTATGTGAGGGGCTTTTTGTGGCTCAAAAGCAACCCTGACACCAGGGTTGATGGGGTCGGCCATTGATCTCACATGAGATAAGAAGATCAGGTAATTGAGCGTGCAATGCCATCTCTTAGGTTAACCAAACTAGAAAAAGTTGTAGACCAGGTATCAATCTCGGGACTCAAAAACGGAAATAAAACTTATTACTCACCATGTAACATGTGTTTAAGCTAGGTTTCATTACTAAGTACTGGGGCCATAATCTTGAACGTATATTCTATGGACCATTAACACTTTTAACACGTTCACGAACAGAAAGGACATAACCGTCGTACTTAATTATCTGATAAAAATCAGCCTCCTGCAGACTGTCGCGGCAAGGCTGGACGTGGACAGTGCTATTATGCAGCACTGGACCCGCGTCCAACTTGCCAAAGACACTAAATTATATAATTATTTAATTCATTAATTAATTGTAATTTTTTACTAACATAGATATAAGACTTTTGTTACTAACAATTGCTATGGGAAAACACCCGAAATAAATGATTTTTTTTTTATTTAAAAATGCTACAAATTCAAATTATTTGTTTCGGACTGTATTTATAATATGTTAGTAACAAACAACTTGCATTCTAATGTTAGTAACTATTTATATAACTTAAGCTAATACAAACGCGCGACCCTTGGCGCGGAAGCATGCAGCTGCATTCAGCGCCTCAGCAGCGGGGAGTCCCACCGGTCTGCTAACACACTCAGAATACTGTCCGAACTGGCGCGCACGCGGTGCAGCAAGGGGGCGCAACATTTCCTCATGATGGTGTAGAAGCAATTAGTTTGCGCCTCTGCAAACATTCTTCTCCTTATCGTGTGGGTTGTGAGGTGGAATACCAGTCTCATCAACCCTGGTGTCAGGGTTATGATCGAGCCGTCAAAGGCCCCTGACGTGGCTCATGTAACGATTACTCACTTACATCAGTAACTTGTAACCGGGACCAACGGCTTAATGCGCCTTCCAAAACACGGATCATTTTACTTTCAGACATTCAGGTGATCAGCCTGTAATGTCCTAAGCAAACTAGGGATCACAAATTGATATTTGTGATATGACCCCACCCGGGGCCTCCGGATCGTAGTCCAACGCTCAACCACTGGACCACAGAGGCGGTTTAATAGCACATCTATATTTCTGTGTAAAACGTTTTTAGCTATAAGGCCTTTGTGCTTACCTATATGTTTTTTGCAATAAAGAATTATTGATTGATTGATTGACGTTCGTGTCATTATGTGTTTACTGATAGATTTAGTATACTTGTGCCTACAGAACGGTCACATCCGTCTATACAAAACACTTGTGTCAAAACATGGTGAACTGACCATCAATGTGTTAAGATATTATCGTATATTAATTAAAACTTCAATTATTTATTCAATTATAGGTTAGGTACCTACTCTGTCCTTGTCTGAAACGGTTAGACATTTCAGTCTACTAGTGCAACGACACACATACATAAACTCACGACTATATCCCAATTGGGGTAGTCAGAGGTAGATCATCAAGATGAACTTAAGTAGCCACACCTCACTGAGCTTTGTGTTAGACCAACGTGATAGATGGCGAGCCGTATCGCCGTCTATGATGGTGCCAATTGTGTTAGTGAAAAGTCCTGTACCGGGATTCGAACCGGCGCGACGCCGCCGTGTTATAAAAATGTCGAAGTTTCCGTCACCGCCAGGTAAGCGAAAAAATCAGTTTTTTTTGACGTGACTAAAAAATCAGTCAAGCTGTTATTACCTATAACATAGAATAAGGAATAATACTACGTATAGAACGGCAACTCTCCGCTCCCCACTAGCAGCCGAGTAAAGTTTAGTGAGGAGCTCGGTGGCGCAGCGGTAAACGCGCTCGGTCTGCGATTGTTGAAGTTAAGCAACTTTCGCAAAGGCCGGTCATAGGATGGGTGACCACAAAAAAAAAAGTTTTCATCTCGAGCTCCTCCGTGCTTCGGAAGGCACGTTAAGCCGTTGGTCCCGGCTGCATTAGCAGTCGTTAATAACCACCAATCCGCACTGGGTCCGCGTGGTGGTTTAAGGCGCGATCTCCCTAACCATCCATAGGGAAGGCCCGTGACCCGTAAGCAGTGGGGACGTTAATGGGCTGGTGATGATGACCCAAATCAGCAATTTCTTCATTCAACAAATAGGTAATGCGCCACGTAGCGACACCTGACGGGAGAAATAGTTATGCACAAATTAAAAAAACAGACACCACATACACCACTAGTTTTTCTATTTGATACTAGATGGCGACTTAGGACAGCTATTATTTTTAGTTATATTTGAGATTGAAACGATTCATATGACTCATTCACTTATTTATTATGAGTCCACCAGCCGTAACATCGTCTTGCTTTTAAAAACATCAAAGTTATTTGTTGGTTATAAATCATGAATTATTTATAGTTAGGACCACCACAAAATTAAATAAATTACATTTATTGTAGTAAACGATCAAAGTCATTGAATCACTCTTTTATTTTGACAGATAATAGTTTGTGTACTTTGTTGTGCAGGTACGCAACTCTATTCAAATTAAAAAAACAAATGGTTGGACGTTGATTTGCAGTGTTTGTTTCGGCCAGCTTTTAATTAACCAACATAATTTTTCGTTTTAAAGATAATTAATAAGTTTTACAGTGTAAAACGTGAATAAATTAATAATATACAATACAATTTTATTCCAAAAATGTGGAAGAATTGAGTGTACAACTGACGTTTACCTAGTTGATATTAATTGTACACAATTAAGGTAAGTACGGGCTAATTATTTTAATAATTTATTTCAATAATGTACGCGAATAAGTGATAATGTACTTTCAACAAATAAATAAGAATACTGAGTATAAAATCGAGAGATTCCATTATGGTTGCGTATATTGTAGGTATTGTATTAGAAAAAACATTTTCTTTTCCTTAAAACAAATAGGTGCTTCATTAAATTTCATTATCATAAGTTACCTGGGACCTTTGGCGGGTCAGTAGTAACCCTGACACCAGGGTTGATTAGGTTGATTATTGGTCTTACAACTCGCTGAAGGGGAGATAAGTTACTCTTAAAAATAATAGCTGCAAATGCATACATAAATGCAAGCCCGTATTGTCTATTGGGGTGGGCAGAGCTAACAGTTCCAGGATAACTTGCAGTCACTTTTGATACAAAGTCCTAATACGGACAATAGTTAGAAGCTTATTTGAATGTGTAGCTTAATTGAATGTATATTATGTGTGTTGAAGTTTGTCCTAAATGAATGTTTTTTTGACGATTTTTCATTACTATAATTTTCTTAATTAATTGTAAGTAAAACCATAGTGATTCATGCATGATTCAAGTAAAATTTAATATGAAGTAGGTAGGTACATAATAATTTTATCAAATTTGTTATAGTTAAGATAATGTGTTCTTTATACAAATATACTGAAGAATTATTGATAACAGGTACTGTCTAACTCGGTTCATCATAATAGGTTACTTGACAACCGAGTCAAATGAGATACCTTTTATGAAAACTAAAGTTTTCTTCGGAGTTTGTATGAAAATACTGTCCTGTGACGCCATCAAAAAAAGCGGTCAAATGTCGTACTCATTTTACGTTACTAATTTCATAAATAAAATTCGAAAATTAGTTGAAGAGTCAAATTAAATTGATTTTTCGTTGTCTTTAGACTGGCTTTCATTTTTAGATTAGCATTCTATAATCTTTGATTCAGTCAAATACCCTATAGGTATGTCTTAGGACTTCATATCAAAAAAAAAAGGAACTAAGTTGTTTTCTGACTTGTGGCTCTGCTCACCCCATAAGGGAAAACAGGTGAGAGTTTATGTATGTATTTCTATGTTAAATCATCATCACTAATTTAAGAGCCACACTCTTGTCGGTGTAGCATTCTCCATTCTTGTCTATCAAGGATTAATTCCTTCTCTTCCCTATAAGACACGATATTCGCTTTCTCTTTAATCTGTTCCATGTAAGCTCTTCTTGGTCTTCCCCTTCCTCTCTTTCCTTATAGCTTCCCTTCTATGATGTTTTTAATAAATTCGTCGTGTCTTATTAAGTGTCCAATCATCTTGCCTGTTCTGTCCTCAATAACTCTACTACTCTAAATATTTGCCTTTTTTAAATAATTATACAGAATCACACAGTATTGAAGTCTGTAGCGTCCGCCCCCTATTTTCAACATTCCATATCACATGAAATCCAATACTGAGATAGCCCAATAATGGGTGTTCTGGATTGTGATAAGATAATATTTATAACACAAAATGACGAGCAATATTACAGAATAGTTATGAACTGACAAACTTTCAAATCACTTTTATCGAAACATAGATGTTAGGCAGGTAGTTGCTTTGTTAGTTTTTTTAGGATATGTGCGTGATTTGTGTAATAAATGAGACCCTTATTTCATACCTCGTTCAGTTCAGAGACAATAGGTACTTACAAGTCTATAAGTTACTCACAAATACGTGTAAATTACGTTTTTCAAAGAAAGTAAAGGAATTGTAAAATATACTTGTGAAATCAATATTCACACTTGTAACATGTAATTTATATGTGTAGTTTTGATAAACACATTCTTGTAATTATTAATTTTACAAGAAAAAATCTTGTATTACAGGGCTTGTAAGTTTTGATAAACAGGACACTTATATATATACATATGTGTCTACATGACAACCGCGCCGCGCGCGGCGCGAATTGTATTGAGAGCTTCGACCAATAAACGATACGAATGCTATCTACGTAGATGGACGTCAAACGGCTATTGGTCGAAGGCCTCGATATACCTAATTCGCGCCGCGCGCGGCGCGGTTTCATGGTTATACCTATCAAGTTATAGTATGGATTTGTAACCGAGGTAACTCCTATTGAATATGTTTTACAATGAACCGTAAAACCAATTTTAACAGTCGTTATGCAATATGTAAATGATACAGAGCTAGGTATGTTGTCTTTTTGTTCACAAGGCCTTCTCGTCCATATATGCGCACGTATATGTAATCTCATTTGGTAGAGATTCTGGCAATACTTTATGCTAACTGTTACCTGCGACTTCGTTCGCGTGAAAACCTAATAGTAAAAAAAAAATAAGTTTAAAAAGTAAAACGTGACTACGGAAAAATCACGCTCTAAAAAGTATGAAACAAGAAAATAGGGTATATATATTTCTCTGAAATTCTTCCGAATAGTGATTCCTAAGTAAGCTTACTACCTACTATAAATCACTTTGTGATACCTAGTTTAGTTAGGACATTACGTATAGGCTGATCACCTGATAGTCCAAAAAGTAAGATGATCCGTGCTTCGGAAGGCACGTTAAGCCGTTGGTCCCGGTTATTAGTTACTGATGTAGTTTGTAAATGTGGCGGTTAATATGGAAATAAATATTTTCTTTCTTTCTTTTTTTCTTTCTTTCTTTCTTTCTTTCTTTCTTTCTTTCTTTCTTTACGTAGTCGTTACATGAGCCATGTCAGGGGCCTATAGCTGCTCAATAATATCTCTGGCACTAGGGTTGATGGGGTTGGTAATCCACCTCACAACCCACACGATAGAAGAAGACCTAAATATTTTATAAGATCTAGGTAAAATTATATCTAAGTAGTCGCTTTGAAATAGGCTTGGTGTAGGTGTTTTTACTGATAATATCCGGGACCAACTGCTCGTGCCGTCCTAAGTACGGAATCATCTTACTTTTTCGGTCATTCAGGTGATTCAAGCATGCAATGTCTTTACCAAATAAAGGACAGTCTCACAAAGTGATTTCGCCAAGATTTAGCGGATTATCATATTACTATAGACAAACTGAGACCAACTTTCGCCTTCTCATCATAATAAGTTCTTTTTTAATTTTTCGGAACCCATTTTCTGTCGTGTTTAAAGAGAATTTATATCTATAATATTTTTAATCTGTATGGTTTCTTGTGTTGGCATTTTAGTGTTGCTCAATTGTCGATAGTTTGATTATCGATAGTGTTCATTCACCCTTGTTTAGTCCAATTAGCTTCCGAGTCAGACTTTTATCGATATGATTTTCTCTTCTCTTTTCGTCTTGTCTGTGGAGTAATTGCTTATACATATTTAGTACTCCATAAATAGCGACCATAATACTATTTTTGCACCATTCAGTAGTTAATGCCATTTGAGATAAATCTACAATAAGCCCCGTCAAAAAAAAATAAAAAAAAAACAATTTTTGCAAATTTTCCGTCACTCAAAGCTTGTCTGGAAGAAATAGCTGCATGTGCAATAAGGCCTCTGGTTGTGCCTTTCTGTATTTCTTTCCTTTTGTCTGTATCTTGTGTCCGTTGTGCTCAATAAAGTATATTGATCTTATCTTAATAATATCTAGGGAGTGGATTTCTCTGTCGTCTTCTGTATTTCCGAATGCATATAACCCACCCGGGTTCAAGGCTTTCAAGGCCAGAGTGAAAAGACACCTTCTTGGCGAGCTCGTTCCATTTTCGGTCTCGTCAATGCCTTCGGGCAAGTCTGGGGCCAAGAGAAAACCCATAAAAGGCAAAAACAATCGTTAGTTTTGTATTCAAATGGTGTCGACTACCGATATTCGATTTCGATAGTCGATAGTCTATCGTCGGCAACACTAGCATATTTGTAAAATAATATATTGAAGTTTCATGTAATACCTAATAATAGTTCTTTTATCGTTACTTTATTGATACATTTGCAGTTGTGCATTCAAAGGTTAAAGGAAAATTGTATGCTTATTATGAAGGAAAATTTAAACTCGATTAAAATCGTGTGTGAACTATGTATTAATACATAGTCCGAGAGTCAATATACATCAATTATGAAGTATATTGACTCTCGGACAATAATAGTTTGCGAAATGAAATTACGACGGAGTTTAGAAGCTGTTCTATCTAAAAGTGTTTTTTCTACAGTTGTAACAGTATTAATAAGCTTTGGAAAGTTTTCGATAAATATATTGACTGCATTTAGCGTTATGTTTTGGAACGGTGTCATAAAAAATGTACTTTTCGGATTGGGTAAAGCAGTGACAACTATTTTGAAGGTATGTCTCCTTGTTTATTGGCGAGCGTAGCTGCAAAAGTCCAATCAGTTTCTTGTAAAGTAATAATTTAACTGGTTGCACTTAAGACCTCCTAGTTACATGTAAATATATTTTGGAATCAAATTTAATTACATTAACTAAACACAAAATTACATAAATAAGCAGCAAAAATAATGCTATTTACTGCACTCGTCAAAAAGCCCGCCCCTGACTAATCCGGGCGCGAAGGTGCCCATTACACTAGCCGCATTTCCTCGCTGTACAACAATGGACAACCTTTGCGCCAAAAACAATCCGGCACGGGGGTCATCTCCACTCTCTCTTAAACGACGTCCTATTTCCGCTATAATAAGTTACATGTCGTTTCTGTAATAGATCTACAAAAACACAAATTTCATAATAATGACAACTAATGGTTCATAATTTCCCCTTTTACCCGTGGTCCAACCAACATGTCCCCCTGTTGGGTCCACGGGTATTTTTTTTACCCGTTGTCCTACCGTTCTAAACATTGATCGCCAGTGTGTCTACGGGTGATTTATTTTACCCCAGGACCCACCAACATATCCCTCTGAAAATATTAGGTCTTTACTTACGAAATGGGAGCGCAGACATGCAATGCCGGGTTTTTTTATTATGCTTCTGCCATCTAATCTTTAAATATACGTATAAAAGGAGAAACTGACTGACTGACATATCAACGCACAGCTTTAACGGCTAAACGTAGGCACTTGAAATTTGGAAGGGACGTAGCTTAGGTACCGTAGAGGTGCACTAACTAAGAAAGGAATTCCCGAAATTCCCACGGGAACGGGAGTTAGTAGGAAAAAAACATTTGTATGAAAAAATCGAAACCGCGTAAGGTAGATGTTTTCAATCTAGCATGCATGCATACCTTAGGAAATATAAAGTTTAGTTATGGCTGTATTTTGCAAAATGGGAGTTAGCGGGAAAAGAAAATTGTATGGAAAAATCTAAACTGCATAAGTTAGATGCTTGAAATTTGACATGCACTCCCACACACACAAAGATCTCTATTTTATAACACGCCACGCGGACGAAGTCGCGGGCAAAAGCTAGTTACATTATATTTTTGATGTGCTCACATGCCCGCTTTCTCTTTCCAACAAGATTGCCTTTATAAGCCACACGCGAGCACATGAGCATCGGAGTTGAAGCAGTCGCCGTAGCCGAAGGCTCGATCACATCATCATCATCATATTTTTGAATAATTATGAAAATAATATCATCTTCATCCATCCATAGGGCAGACGGAATTCCCCTTACTACGATCCTGACACACCATCTTCGCTTCCTCCACTTTTGTCAAATACTTACTCTTTCAAAGAGTACTCTAGACCTTGGGGGTTAAAAAGACCACATTAAAGCAATTTATCCAAGAAAGCAATATTGCAATTTGATATTTGCGTATATAAAAGTAAGTGCGCAATGCAAACAAATGCTTCGATGTGGCCGTTTAACCCCCCTGGGGCCTGTTTCATAAAACTTACAATGGTAAATTACAACGACAGTTTGGTTTTCATTACATAGCTAATATGAAACTGCAAAATATTTGCGATCACACACTCCGCAATGTACATCAAATTGTCATTGTAATTTACAATTGTAAGTTTTATTAAACAGGCCCCTGGTCTTTCTTTAAAACATCTTGGATCTGATCGCGGCATGTAAGCCTTCCTCTTCTAACTCTACCACTTTTTTTAAATCTTTTTCACTTACACGCGCATCATAAATATTTTACGTAGGTCTCATAATCATCATCATCAGCCCATTAACGTCCCCACTGCTGGGGCACGGGCCTTCCCTATGGATGGATAGGGAGAACGGGCCTTAAACCATCACGCGGGCCCAGTGCGGTTTGATGGTTATTAACGACTGCTAATGCAGCCGGGACCAACGGCTTAACGTGCCTTCCGAAGCACGTAGGTCTACTTCTATTCAATAGTAAATTTTTACACAACGAATATCTTTTACATAACAGCAGCTTGTCACAACCTGTATAGCCGGGGAAAAGAAGCTCCAAGAAAAACCTCGGCACAGGGCCCTAGACGTTCTTAAAAAAAACATGAGACAGTAAAAACATAAACACGAAGTAGACAGCAAGTATGCGTATAGCTGTTCTATTGATTAAACATTTATTGCTATTTAAAATGAAATTGATATGTCCGTCCGTTGTTTGAAAAGTCATGGTTTTTTTTCAATCAGTTATTCCTTGCATGTCAAATGTATGTCAGCGTCTTCTAATTATGTTGTGTGTGAGTCATAGGAACACTATATTATGTATGTTGTGTGTGGCTTTAATTTGTCTATATGTGTGCTATGGCGGGTATTTCAATTATGTTATGTGGCCGAGTATTTTTAAGGTAAAGTTTATAACAATTACACTATACATTGTTTTAAGTTTACGCGGTTATTATCATAATTAAAGCACATAATAACGGGTTCTTACCGCGTTTACATGGGGATATGAGACTCCCGATATTTCGACACTGTTGCAAGTGCATTGATTACGGGATGACTGATGAGATTGGAGTGGAGTAGGTAGATCATGATCAAAATAGTATACCATGAATAGAAGTAGTAGTAAAAATAAAGTATTATGTCATTAGATCGTTGTATTAAGATGATCCGTGCTTCGGAAGGCACGTTAAGTCGTTGGTCCCGGTTACTATTTACTGATTTAAGTAAGTTTCCTCCTCTTTCATTGCCGCTTGTTTATGTTTTTGATATCGGAATGTTCGGAACCATCAATTACACTATATAGCTATATAGACACAGGCGCTGAAGATTTTTTCTTAAAAAGAGTCGTAACCGTGTTGTTAGGTAGTACCTATAAATTAATTCCCTCTTATGTGTTTGATACACATTAATGCGGAACGTAAAAAAAGAAAAAAAAAAACCAAATATGAAATAGAAAAAGACGAAGGAAAGGAAGAATCCTAAACACTTGCGCTGTCCCTATACACCTGAAAATAGTCCAGCTCAAAGAAAAAGGGAAACACTCCCGTGATCAGCTTCTGTATTCTTCTTACCAGGCCTGGTTTTTGCTGACAGCACAAGTAGCAATCACAGCAGTCTCTTTATTTATTTAAAATATTTGCGGAAAAAAACGTATTACAGATAAAAGCCGAAAAAAACAAAAAAAATATGTTATGACTGTTAAAATAAAGAACATTATCGGCAGTCATTACGCACAACCAAAGAAAACTACGTTACCAACTGAATAAAGACTTTTTTGAGTTTGTGTTTGATTTTAATAAAATCAACTAACTTCATCTTTTTCTTCAACAGATGGCGCTAAGTATGAAACGGGCATACCTCTCAAGGAAACAGCTGTTTATAATATTTTTACTACTACTTATGTTTATGGTATACTATCTTGTATACCACAGCGGAGATCCTAGTTTGCCCCCGGATTTAGATTTGACGAGAAAGTAAGTTTTTTTTTAAATTATTATACTTATTTAAGGTAATACGTGATTCACATCGAGCGAAAGCAAGTGATCCATGATGGTAATGAGAGTAACAATAAGGCCGCGATCTTGTTAAGAATTTTCTTCTGATTAATACTTTCGAAGTCCTGGACATTTGCGCATACAAAAGTACTTATATGTGCAATGTAAACCAATGTCAAATAGCAATATTTGTGATGAATTACTTCGATGTGGCCTTTGCAAATACCACCAGTGATATTTGTGATATGTCCCCACCGGGATTCGAACCCGGGACCTCCGGATCGAGGCCATTATCATAGAACTAAAATGTAATAGATTAGGTAAAAATCGTATCTTTAAAAAAATATGTACATCATGGATTCTTTTACATTCGGTCGGTGTGAGATGGCACTCAAATCTGCGGTTTGGACTTTCTAATTCTATCGCTTCTTGAGTACATAGGTATAGATATTCTAGATAGATATAGATACTTAGTAGTAGTTTTTTTTTAAATAGAAGGTTTGTGTTTGTATGTATACTCTATTTGCCTGTGCCTGTGTAAACGCTAGAAAACTGAAAATATAAAGATCATCGTGTGGGTTATGAGGTGGATTAACAACCTCATCAACCAGGGTGTCAGGGTTATTATTGACCCGCCAAAGGCCCCTGACACGACTCATGTAACGACTACGTACATCAGTTAGTAGTAACCTGGACCAACGACTTAACGTGCCTTCCGAAGCACGGATCATCTTAACACAACGATCTAATGACATTTTTTTTGACATATATGGTATGATTTGACATATATGGTATGAAAATAGGTTAAGTGAGTTTAGGTCAAATTGAAATAATGTCACATTAGTGTTAGTGGGGGTATGGAGCATACTCCACCACGCTGTTCCACTGCGGGTTGGTGGAGGTGTTTTTACGGCTAATAGCCGGGACCAACGGCTTAACGTGCCCTCCGAAGCACGGAATCATCTTACTTTTTCGGACAATCAGGTGATTCAAGCCTGAAAAGTCCTTACCAAACAAAGGACAGTTCACAAAGTGATTTCGACAATGTCCCCATCGGGAATCGAACCCGGACCTCCAGATCGTGAGCCTAACGCTCTAACCACTAGACCACGGAGGCTGTCACCCCCTCCGGTTGATTGAGGGGAGGCCTGTGCCCAGCAGTGGGACGTATATAGGCAGTTTATGTTATGTTAGTGTTAGTGAACTCAAAATGAGGGACATGCTAGGCTACCATAGCCTAGGATAGGGCTAGGCTAGGATAGGGCTATTCTAGGCTTCGTTCACCAAAGACAAGTACAGATCATCTTACTTTCGGAAAATCGGGTGATCAGCAATGTCCTAACCAAAACAGGTTTTTGTGATGTGTCTCCACTGGGGTTCGAACTCGGAACCTCCAGAGCCCAACGCTCAACCACTGCACCACGGACTTCGGATTTCCCCGTGGCCAGATAACAATCGAAATTGTATTTTGTCGTTTGGTCAGTAAAGCGTATAATTAAACGACGTGCACTTAAAGCACATTTGCTTTCTTATCGGTAAAGAGTTAATTATAATTAACTAAACCACCTAAGTTAGTAGGTATAATATAACTGACTCATTAAATACAGCCGCTAACTAGCCGTGTTAGTCCAGTTGGAAGAATGCTAGACTCCCACTATGAGGTCGAAGGTTCTAATCCCGGCGCGGGCCTAAACCAATGATTCTTGAATTCAATTTCTAATTCATGTTTGGATCATAAATGATTATCACGTGCCCAGCGGTGAAGGGTAACATCCTGAGAAACTCACATTCCCGAGACCCTAACCTGTATTGGGCTGGTTTTTCCTTCGCGGGTTGGAAGGTCAGACAGGCAGTCGCTTCTGTAAAAAACCGGACCTGTCAAATCTTCAGGTTAGGTAAGCGGATCCTCTGAAAAACGGAACAATGCTTGGGAGATTACTGGTTCCTTGATTTTATCATTACGGCTTCTCGACTGAGTTCGAGGAAGAGGTCGCATCAACTCAGGAGGAGTCTGGGAAAGTTGGAGTTTGGATTTCACATCTTAGAATTCGGGTGCAAGACAAGCATAAAAAATATATATAATATACAACAACCTCCGTGGTCCAGTGGTTGAGCGTTGGGCTCACGATGCGGAGGTCCCGGGTTCGATTCCCGGTGGGGACATATCACAAAAATTACTTCGTGGTCCCTAGTTTGGTTGGGACATTACTGGCTGATCACCAGATTGTCCGAAAGTAAGGTGATCCGTGCTTCGGAAGGCACGCTAAGCCATTGGTCCCGGTTACTACTTACTGATGTAAGTAAGTAGTCGTTACATGTCAGGGGTCTTTGGCGGCTCAATAGTAACCCTGACACCAGGGGCGATGAGGTTGGTACACCACCTCACAACCCACACGATAGAAGAAGATAAAAATATATTGTAGTTTTATTAATTAATTATAAGTAGAATTTAGTGCACCGCTTACTGTGATTTCCACGCTTATTAATAATTATTTTTTTACATAGAGAACATATAGAAAATCTGCAAAATCTCGTAAATACCGCACCAACTACTGTAGCACTGTTAAATGTTGTGAATGTGTCGAATTTCGAAAAAATAAGGGCAAATATTCAACAGAAATTGGTTTATGCAACAAATGCCACTCCAAAACCTTACGATTTGAATGACAGGTAATGGGTATTCACTAAACTTATTTCGGCCAAGGCTTGCTTTTTGTATTATAATATAACATATCACTGTACATACGTACATACATAAATTCTAAACAATTTTGTCGATGATTATCTCATAACGAAAACGTAGTAAGAAAATAAAACCCACATTCAAGAGAAACCTGTAGGTACGTAATGGGCTGAACCTAACACCACACCTAGGACATTTCATACAAAACAGCTCGTTTTACACAGACAGTGGCCTCGATTCCTGCAGACACCTCCTAATTTTATTTCAAGATATACAAAAGAAAGGGACGGATGATTAACAGCTCTTAGTTTTAGGAAGAATGAGTAAATAAATGAATAACCCGGGCGAATCAAAAAGGTATCTCGCTGGTATGCAAATCGTTTGACGTGTGCTGTCAACTTAATTCTGTCGGGTTATTGGTCAATGGAAAATTTTTAGACGGTTGTTTTAGATTTGTGATTAAAATAAATTTTATGCTGGTGGATTACCCGTCCCTTTCCTTTTCGGCGGATAAGAAAATGACAGATAGAACTTAAAATAAAATTAGATGGTATTTACAGGAATCAGCACCACTATACATTTACGTTATCGTACACGCGCTTCTGTGTGTGTGACATCTGACGCCCATACGATTGAAGACTAAAGTAAGACCGAGTGGGGGTGAGGTAAACCTAACTCAGCCGCTGGTGGGGAGCGGAGAGTGGCCGTTCTATACGTAGTATTATTCTTTATTCTATGCTAACGCGTAAGTATAGTGTCGCCCGCTTACTCTTTAGCAGTTTACGACCATTTAAGACTAAAGTAAGACCAAGAGGGGGTGAGGTGGCCCTAGATGCGGGGCGGAGAGCTATCGTTCTATACGTATTATTCTTTATTCTATGACATCACATAACATTAAACTCATCACTATATTCCCATTTGGGGTAGTCAGAGATACAACCATCGCCAGATGAACTAAGTACCCATGCTTCAACGAGCTTTTTGATAAACCAACGTGATAGAAGGTGGGCCGTATCGCCGTCTATAATGGTCGCCAACTGTGTGAAACTTACGCTATTGGATTCCTGGGGGGTTAAAACTTAAAATGGCCACATCGAAGCAATTCATCTAAGAAAGCAATATTGCAATTTGACATTTGCGCATATAAAAGTAAGTGCGCAATGCAAACAAATGTCAATTAGCAATATTGCTTTCTTAGATGAATTGCTTCGATGTGGCCATTTTAACCCCCCAGTTCCTTAATAATTTAACACTATTTTCTCGAACACATGAATGTTCTTCTGTCTTCGCTTGCTTTCAATGTTTGCATGTTTTGTTTGTGTTAATTTGTATTATGTATTTGTCTCAGAGACGTTATATACGGGAGTTGCTTTGAATCAGAATCACTTATGCAACGTAATTATCATGGATAAACTTGTTGAAGGTCAATTTAACATTTTTGAATCTACGTCATTTCGCAAGGTGTTATGGCTGAGGAGAAGAAATGACAAGAAACTGCAACAGAATTAGATTATGTGTAAAAATTAAGCGAACATCCAACAAATATCTACTATTTTATGGACCCCATATCGATTTTTTACAAATCAAAGTCACGTCAAATCAAGACCATAATCCCGATTGCGCTAGTCAGGACTAAGTCGCAAGATGAACTAAGTACCTACCACAGAATAGAAGATTGAAGTTGGAATGGCCATGTACTGTAGTGTAACCAAACGCAACGTATAGGAAAACCATTTTTATATCTTTATTATTCAATGACAACTGTCAACATGGCCGTCTGTACCATTTGCGTTTCGGTTTTCCTATACGTTGCGTTTGGTTACACTACAGTACGAAATATGTAAATGAGCGCGAAATATCATATCGTTTATACTTCAAATTTGCACTCCACTCGTCCGCAAACTTTACGACACACGGAGCTCCGTGACAGTATATTAAAAGGTCGCCTTGTGAATTTTAACCTGCAGGGCAAACAATATCTACTATCACACGAGGAGATCCCTCCTTATCATAGGAAAGCTAAAAACCTCAGTTTGATCGGCAATTTATCAAAAAAATACTTTTGTTTGCGGTATTTTAGGAAAAGTTGTAGCGACACATTTAATACATTTTTGTTATGTCAGCATTTTTGGTAGCAGCGCTTGCGTTGCCCCGCGGCTAGCCAGTCTGTCCCGTTCCGTCACCGGGCTAGCTACTATGCCCGACCTTCCGTACTGTACGTAAATATACTTTATATGTATGTATGGTAGGTACAGTCATGAGCAATATAATGTACCTACCCACTTTAGGACTCTGTCGCACTAACATATTTGACATTTAGTGAGACTTACAGTTCAATTTGTCAAAAAAGTTAATGTGACATGGTACCAAAGTGTATACATATTAATGCTCGTGGCCGTACATGTGTATTGTATACTATAGATTTTTATTAAATTTAATTAGGTATGTATTTAGTTGTAGAATTAACGAAACTGTTTAGCTATATTATTAATGGTGCTAATTTCTGTACACACTAACATAACATAACATAACAAATACTTTATTGCACAAACAGGAAAAAACAAAATACAAAACAAAAGAGAAATAGAATTAGTACAATAGGCGGCCTTATTGCTAAGTAGCAATCTCTTCCAGGCAACCTTTAAGTATAGGAGCACTATCACACACTATCACTATCAATGGTGCTAATTCCTTTAAATACCATCTAATTTTATTTTAAGTTATATCTGTCATTTTCTTATCCGCCGAAAAGGAAAGGGACGGGTAATCGACAAGCATAAAATTTATGGAACACACGTCAATTTTAAGCACAAATCTAAAACAACCGTCTAAAAATTCGCCCGGGTTATTCATTTATTTACTCATTCTTCCTAAACTTAAGAGCTGTCAATCATCCGTCCCTTTCCTTTTCGGCGGGTAAGAAAATGACAGGTATAACTTAAAGTAAAATTAAGAGATGTCTGCAGGAATCGGGGCCACTATCTAACTTTATTTTAAGATAACTTAATATAACGTGTATAAACCCGTCATCTTCTTATCCGCAGAAAAGGCAAGGAACAGGTAATCGACGGGCATACAATTTATGGAACACACGTCAATTTTAGGCAGAAAAAAAACAACTGTTAAAATTTTACGTTGGCCAATAACCCGACGGAATCAAGTTGACAGCACACGTCTAACGGGTTGCATATTAGCGAGATGCCTATGTTGTTCGCCCGGGTTATTCATTCGTTCTCTCATTCATTTTAAAATTAACCGTTGTCAATCATCCATCTTTTTTCTTTTCGGCGGATTAGAAAATGACAGGTATAACTTAAAATTACGAGGTGTCTGCAGGAATCGGGGCCAATGTTATTTATTAAACTAGCCGCACGCAAGAATTTCGTACGTAAAGTCGAATTCGTACGCAAAGTCGAGTTCGTACGAGATGTAGAATTTGTACGAAAATTCGAAAACGTGCCCAGAGTGTGGCAGGCCTTAGATATATTTTATTTAGTCTATTACTTAGAACAGTTATAACTATGAACGAAACTAACTCAGTAGCGCTATAATATTTATTATAATTTGTAATTCTTGCACATTGAGCATGGTTGAAGTCGAATTTGTATTGATGTGTTTCTTTTATATTTTACAGAGATTCCGTAGCTAAGTAAGTATACTTTGTTCTTCAGCATGTTAAATGTTGCTTCGCTTGGTTTCAATGTGACCCATTCTGTTTCATTTCTACATCATCATCATCATCATCAGCCCATTAACGTCCCCACTGCTGGGGCCCGGGCCTTCGCTGTGGATGGATAGGGAGATCGGGCCTTAAACCATCACGCGGGCCCAGTGCGGATTGATGGTTATTAACGACTTCTAATGAAGCCGGGACCAACAGCTTAACGTGCCTTCCGAAGCACGGAGGAGCTCGAGATGAAAACTTTTTTTTGTGGTCACCCATCCTATGACCGGCCTTTGCGAAAGTTGCTTAACTTCAACAATCGCAGACCGAGCGCTGCGCCACCGAGCTCCTCAAATACACATTACATAATACACTTTAAATACACATTTCTACATACACACATAATCACGCCTGTGCCCTTCGGGATGGGCGTAGACATAAGTCGTCATTATTACTGTTAGCCATGTTTCAAACGATGAAAATGTACAGTCATGAGCAATATAATGTACCCACTTTAGAACTCTGTCGCACTAACATATTTGACATTTAGTGAGACTTATAGTGCAAATTATAGTGACATGGTACCAAAGTGTATACATATTAATGCTCGTGACCGTACATATTTTTTTTTGTATTTTATGGGTTTTTTTTGTATTGTATGGGATTGACATAAGGTAAAAATATGTCAATCCTATATAGGATTACCTTTTTACCACTGTCGATTTTTATAATCGTTTGCATCTTGGCTAAGGCCCCAAACACCAGGGCCCCAGGGGCCTGTTTAATAAAACTTACAATTGTAAATTACAATGACAATTTGGTGTTCATTACGTAGCTAATTTGAAACTGCAAAATATTTGTGATCACACACTCCGCAATGTACATCAAATTGTCATTGTAATTTACAATTGTAAGTTTTATTAAACAGGCCCCTGTTGTCACTATACATTTCGTTGGTAGCGCGACTGTGGTGGCGTCTTTACAAATATACAACAAATTAATTAAAACACATAATAACGGGTTCTTACCGCGTTTCAATAACGGATATGAGACTCCCGATATTAAACACGGTAAGAACCCGTTTTTATATGTTTTAATTATGATAATAACCGCGTAAACCTAAAACAATGTACCACAAATTAGATCATACACTAAATTGCATGCATCACATCATTAATTTAAGAGCCACGCTCTTTTCGGTGTAGCATTCTCCATTCTACTTTTTTAGGGATAAATAGGGCAGTGGTTTCCCTTTTGCCTTCCATGCATGCAGTTAGGGTAATTAAATTCGTTTGCGTTTTTTCGACAAACATTTAGATTTCACCTTTATTAAGGTCATAAAAATAAGTTCTTATATGCCTGAGAGTGAGTACTCATAGGTTGGCGCCATCAGCCCTCGCGGTACAGCAACAGAGTCGCGCGCGGCGCGAATTATATCGAGCGCTTCGACCAATAGCCGTACGATGTCTGTCTACGTAGATAGCATTCGCTGCGTTTATTGGTTAAAGCCGTCGATAAAATTCTCGCCACGTGGTCGACGTACAGACCCCGCAGAACATTGTCTGAGTAAGATCGCTTCAAATAAATCATGAATTGTTGTAACAATACCATTGACATCAACCATAATTGCCATGACATACCTACTTAATAGGGTAGTTTCCTAAGTCAAAGATAAGTAATTAATACTTAAAAACAAAAAAACTCCTCTTTCGTTAGGGTACTGTACCCAAATGGTAAAAATAGGACTCTATTACTAAGAGTTCGCTGTCTGTCCGTCCGTCTCTCTGTCACCAGACTGTATCTCATGAACCGCGACAGCTAGACAGTTGAAATTTTCACAAATTACTTATTTCTGTTGCTGCTATAAGAAAAAATACTAAAAACAAAATAAAATAAATATTTAATGGGGCCCATACAGAAAAGACATATCAATACCTACTGTTGTTTACCTAGTCGATGGTACGGAACCCTTCATACGCGATTCCGACTCGCACGAGGCCGGTTTTTTTGAATTGAACTTCTTTATTGAAATTAAATCTAGAATAACGTATCAATAAGTTCGATTTTCATGAGTTTTTATGACGTCATAGTTTGCGTGTTTTCAATCCATTTGAAAAGTAGTAATATTTTGTTGTGACGTTTATAAGAAGTATTAGATTTGACTTGTTGGAAACATCCCTATTCTAGTTTCATTTGGACGTGGCTTTCATTGGATTAATTCTTCGTTCGCCCTGAAGTTTTATCCCATATTCCAAAAAAAATCTTAGTTTGTCCCATATCACTATTGAAGTTGTGCTTCGTCCCAAATCACGAGTACTTTTAAGTTACAATCAACAAAAATAAATTAAACAATACTTCTCGGGTTTAACCTTAAATATATTTTATATTATTTCTTAGAAAAACACCTCCACCAACCCGCAGTGGAGCAGCGTGGTGGAGTATGCTCCGGTTGATTGAGAGGAGGCCTTTGCCCAGCAGTGGGACGTATATAGGCTATTTATGTTATGTTATGTTATTATTTCTTACATTTTATGAGACAGTTTTTTTTAGTCTGTACAAGCTAAATTATGAGATTCTAATTACTAAATAAAGACAGATCTAAAACTAACGAAAAGCTTTTTATTTTTCCCATTTAACTTATTTATGTCCTTTGTTTGGTAAGGACTTTTCAGGCTTGAATCACCTGATTGTCCGAAAAAGTAAGATGATTCCGTGCTTCGGAGGGCACGTTAAGCCGTTGGTCCCGGCTATTAGCCGTAAGAACACCTCCACCAACCCGCATTGGAGCAGCGTGGTGGAGTATGCTCCATACCCCCTCCGGTTGATTGAGGGGAGGCCTGTGCCCAGCAGTGGGACGTATATAGGCCGTTTATGTTATGTAACTTATTTATGAATTTGAATCAAGAATAACGTAATTTAATAAGTCCGACATTTTATTACGTTTTCCTGTGACGTCACAGTGTGCTTTTTCATACAAATTCCATAGTAATTTCGTTGACGTTTAGTAAAAAGTAACTGATTTGACTAGTTGAAAACTAGCCTATTGTTTTAATTACTAAGTTATTTATTTATAGAAAAATTATAGAAATAATTTCTAATAATCGAGGTGGGAGATCATTATTACATGTCGGATTTGCCTATACTCTCCACAGAAATAATAAAAAATCAAGTGTGTGGAAATGTGTCAATAAAACTAAAAGAAATGGCAAGTGTAGTGGCTCTGTAAAATTGAGTGAATCCATTTTGAATTAAACATTTTTATAAAAAGTAACTTTGCTATGTGCCTGTACTTTGGTTAAAAATATTCAACTAATAAATTTTATCGCACTAAAACGAAATCGGGTTAGTATACCCCGGGTTCAAAACACACCGGGTTAGCAACACACGGACCCAAAGTAAATATTAAGCTTTGGCTTATAAAAATAAAAGATATGGGCCGGCGAAGCGGGAATAAAATGATAGGGTTATTTTGGGACGAACGAAGCATATTGTTTGGGACGACATAGGATTTTTTAAATGGGACAAAACTCAGTGGGACGAACGAAGAATAAACATTTCATTAACTATTGCAGTCTCATTTGTAAGTATTCGTCACTAAAATAGGCTGTAAAGTTATGTTAACTAATGCTAATAATAATAAATAGATGCTAGCGATAAGTGGGGTGACAAATTAATCGTATATTCCGGTACATTTCCTAAGTAGTATACAATATTGATAACCCGACTGCTCTAGTCAATCAGGCCCAACAGCTCACTACAGCAAATATCCGAGTCGCGGATACCGTCCCCGCTGGCGTGGTAGAGGTTTTCCCTCTTTCAGCGGTGTTATCCTAGGGTGGTATTAATAAACTAATCTCAGCTGAGACTGCCCTCAAGACCATGATCAAGTCTCTGTTTTTATATGAAAACTGTCACATTGACACGATCCTGAGAGCAGTCTCGAAGCTGAGGTTAGTTTATAAATACCGCCCCTAGACACTCTGACCCAAGGTTCAGGCCTGTTGTCTTTAATTTTGCACGGGGCCCTCATGGCTCCCCATTTGTCCGAACAATTCCCCAACAAAGAAAAAATGTGTCACAGCTAAAAAAAGTGACACGGTATTTATCTCGTTCCGCAGGCGTTCGGAACGATTCCATACACGCCCATGTGTTTGATTTATTCGCGCCTCCATCATTATCGCTGTCGCCCCGCTTATCGCTGGCTTCCAGGGTTAGCCAAGTTGCAAACGATTTCGAAAAGCGGCAGTGATAAAAACGTGTGGAATTGACATAAGTTGACATAGGTGACATGTGAATCCCATGCATTTTTATCGCAGTCGCTCGCGACAACAAAAACTTAAGAACCCCGACGATTTCCCTCATGCAGCGTTTATCGCTATCGAGCGAAAAGGGTCGATTAATTCTTTCACATATTATCGTCTCGTACCCTAAGCCGAGGTTCGCGCTCAACTGAGCGCCCTCAGGCTTGTTGTCTTAAATTTTGTACCGGGTGAGAGCCCTCAGCGCTCCCCATTTGTTTTTTCTGGCTAAGTATTTCATGCCATTTGCTTCAAGTAAAAAAAAAGTCGATTGTCAAAATCGTTTGCAACTGGGCTAAGGCCCTGGTGGCCTAATAGTTTGAAATATTCTCACGTATATTTTATTGAGAATGTATACTTTTCAACAGATATGTGGAGTTTACCCTCCAAGAAGCGTTGAAAGAAGATAAAGGGACAGGATGTGACGTACCAAAGTTGGATCCGTTCTCACCAGAAGTCATGAGGTTCAACAAAGAAAAAAAATTAATACAATGTACTAAGAAGGACTGGGTACAGTGTCATGTGAGTAAAATAAAACACTGTTTCTGTGATAAAGTCACATAAACTCTTTATGTTTCACTTTCCTTCCACCGACTGTAATTGGAATACCATTGTATTTAAGTTTATAAATTATGTAATACAAACTGGATTTAAAAAAAAAGAAAGGAAAACATGAAACAGTAGGACTAGGGCCCTGTGCTGGGAGGTTTTCTGGCCGCGTCTTTCCCTCAGCGTTACAGATTCCGATGTGGTAGTAGTTTTACAGCTAATTACATAATATGTAATTTAATTTTTGACGTTCAAAAAGCGCTAACTTTGTAAGGCAATTTTGAATTTTTTTTTTCTTAAAGTTGCCGAGTAATGCCTTTCTGAGGACACGGTAGTGCACCCGCCAAGTCGAGCAAAGCGATTTAGTATTTCTTTTTTTTCCACAGCTTTCTAAATGCAGACCTACAAGAGAAACCGTTGAGCAATATGAAAACATAGAATGTGTATATAATGATATTATTCACGTGAACGATTATAAACGGTATTACGGGCCTTCGAAAGTTGTTAAAGGCGATGAAGCTTATACGTTAGTTGATAGCGACCATGTCAAGATCAAATGCACAGGACGGAGTGGGGTAGGAATAACCAGGTATGAAGTTTTTTTTTTAATTCTCACTTATTACACGTAATAGATGTTTAACCCACTTACACGTAATATACTTCGGTTAACGCGCGCGGCATATTTTTTCCATCCCCTTAGGGGATGATTTTCTATTCATTATTAGCTTTCCGCCTGCGTCTTTGTCCGCGAGTGTTTCTGTTAGCGCGCGCGGTATGCTTTTGCCGATCCCCTTTATATACCCTTAGGGGATGGTTACCGGGATAAAATATTACGTTCTTCGTTTGGTCTGAATTTGTTTCCACACCAAATTTCATCGAAATCGGTCCAGCGCGAAAAGTTAACAGAGTTATTAGGTAAGGTATTAACAAACTACTAATTTCAGGTTCAAGACTGCCCTCAAGATCATGTCAATGCGACAGTTCACATATAAAAACAGATACTTGAGAATGATCTTGAGGGTAGTCTCACCTGAGATTAGTTTATTAATACCGCCCTTAATGCTGTTACTTATGCTACTATTACGTACGTACGTACGTAAACAGCCTATATACGTCCCACTGCTGGGCACAGGCCTCCCCTCAATCAACCGGAGGGGGTATGGAGCATACTCCACCACGCTGCTCCAATGCGGGTTGGTGGAGGTGTTTTTTACGGCTAATAGCCGGGACCAACGGCTTAACGTGCCCTCCGAAGCACGGAATCATCTTACTTTTTCGGACAATCAGGTGATTCAAGCCTGAAAAGTCCTTACCAAACAAAGGACAGTCTCACAAAGTGATTTCGACAATGTCCCCATCGGGAATCGAACCCGGACCTCCAGATCGTGAGCCTTACGCTCTAACCACTAGACCACGGAGGCTGTTGCTACTATTACAGAAGATATTAATTACAGTGGATTTATTTATGTACAGGCTACAAAATTGTAAAAATCAATGTGTCTATTATTCTGCATTGTTATGCAGTTACGCAATGTTTTGCGTAACGATTACGTCATCGTAAACCTTAATATTTTTTTGTCAATTTGTTTGACGGAGTATTTTGTGTAAAAAACCCAACAAAGATAATGATTTCTTGGGGTATGTTGTCATTACTGATTTAAAGCAAATCGTGCGAAGAAGACGAGTGATATGTCCCTTTCGCGCGTTTTCGCCATACTTTTTGTACTACACCCGATGCTTCGGTCCGGGTAGTCAAATAATAAGGCTTTATAGTAATAATTGTACATAAAACAATTGTGTTAGTAAAAAAAGTTTAATTAAGCATAATTCAAATAGCTAAATATTTGGGCTAAATGTTGACACCACAACTAACTATACACTGCTTCTTGTTTTGTCACTAACGCATTGTGTAAGAAATAATCTGAACATGTACAGGGGATTGCTTTTCATGTGTTGTGTTACCAAATAAATATGTGTTATAAATTGATTTGATTTACCAAAGTAAAATAAAAAAAAAAATAAGCTACGGTTTGATTGTCTATGGTACTGGTGTGACGAATAGCAACTTTTCCGTTGACGTTGATTCAGGCTTTTTGGCGGGAAACGGGAACGGGACAGTTGCTTTTTTCATTGAATAATCTAAATAATTAATACGAAGTGGTGTTTTGTGGTTAATGAGCGCATTAAGTTAGTCGGAAGACATTCGCGAGTGTTATTATATTGGAGTATTCAATAAAGAAAGTGTATCTGCCTATTTTCGCTTCGTGCCAGGAAGCCGCTTCATAACTCGAAAGTTTATGCGGACTTTTGAGTTAATTCGTTTGGGGTTCGGAGTAGGAGTCTACTCCGAGGGTGGGGGCTTAGGTTTCATCATCATCACCTTTCATCATTTCATTAATCATCAAGAAAAAAAATACGTCAGACATGGCTGTATGGGCATAGTTCCGTTTGCCTTACCCTTCGGGGAAAACCAAAACAAAAAAAAATGACGTTGATTCATTTCAGTTGTAGCACACCCCGGACACTTCATACAAACAACTTCGTTTTACACAGACACCACACATTGCCGTTATCGTACACGCACATCTGTGTGTGTGACGACTGACTTGTATTTTGTTGACGCTTCTTCGTACAGTCATAAGCAATATCATGTACCCACTTTAGAACGCTGTCGCACTATCATATTTGACGTTTAATTAGACTTACAGTTTAATTTGTCAAAAAAGTTAATGTGACATGGTTTCAAAGTGTATACAACTATACACATTAGTACTCGTAATTGGGCGACCAGCCAATCGGCCCAATAGGATTTATGTTTCCTTTTTAACTGACAGCTGTATCCCGTTCGATTGGACGAACGGTATATTCTTTTTTTAATAATATAGACTCGCGTTTGACCACAATCTCACCTGATGGTAAGTGACAACGCGGTCTAGGGTGAATCACGCTTACCTATCAAATGCCTATTGACTCTAGCCGTGAAGACTCCCAGATTATAACGAGTTTAAAAAACAGCCGACGGCGATAAAATACTTTTAATTAAAATGTTTGCAAGATGACTACGCATTTCAATTATTATCTGGCGTATGATAACACGATTTCCCATTTGTTAGATTAGTATCGCTAAACTATAAGAAAATGTATCACTGCATCGATTATTGATCGGTCGAACGGGAAATATCGAATGTCGAACGGGAAACCCTTTAAATGGAACTGACAGACGTCACAACCCAAGACCGAAAGCCATTTTTTGAAACGTTCGTTTTCGATTCGCGTGCGAAAGTATATACCCATTTCACGAGCACATCAGAACTTGTCATTTGTAAGATGAGACAGGTATATATTTTTGCACGTGATTTGGGGAAAATACGGGCCCGAGGATGCCATAGAATAGACGTATGTTGACGTCGACTGCAACGTTGCCATTCATCAGTGCCTTAGACAATCATACTCCAAGTGGGCCAACATTGAAACAAATCTAAATCTCCTTACACAGACATTTACATCGTCGAAGACGTAGAAGACGTGTCAGGTAAGGAGAGATAGGGAAATTAATCTTCTTCTTGTCTAGCCTAAAGCGTCCCACTGCTGGGCAAAAGCCTCCCTCCATTTCAATACAAAGCAAAAAAATCTGAAGCCTTTTACCTACGGAATAGAAGAAAGAGTATGGAACGGCCCTAACGCGCATTTTGTATGAGTGGTTCAACTCCACTCTCTTTACTACAAACAAATAACTACGACAACTCTACTGCTTCTCAAATGCCATAGCCACTTTATAGGCAGCAATTTTATTAATACTTTTCGTAATATACTACATACAAAGGTATTTTTTTGATAAATAGTGGAACATGTATTTAAGTCTATAAAATATGTAATACAAACTGGATTAAAAGAAAAGAAAGGAAAACATGAAACAGTAGGACTAGGGCCCTGTGCTGGGAGGTTTTCTGGCCACGTCTTTCCCTCAGCGTTACAGATTCCGATGTGGTAGTAGTTTTACAGCTAGTTACATAATATGTAATTTAGTTATGTTTGACGTTCAAAAAGCGCTAACTTTGTAAGCCAATTTTGAAAAATAAATATTTTTGAATTTATTTTTTTCATGCTAAGTTTTTAGTTTTCCTGTTATAAGGAAGGATCTCTTTGCATGATAGTCGATATTTGACTTTTTGCCCTGCAGATTATAATGCATTTTAATATAATGTCGCGGAGCTCCGTGAGTCGTACAATTTGCGGACGAGTGGAGTTTTGAGGAAGAAGATAGGAAGAAGGGGCCTGTTTAATAAAACTTACAATTGTAAAATACAACGACAATTTGGTGTTCATTACGTAGCTAATATGAAACTGCAAACTATTCTTGATCACACACTCCGCAATGCATCAAATTGTCATTGTAATTTACAATTGTAAGTTTTATGTAACAGGCCCCTGGCTGTGGATTTGCTTTTCGAGTGACGATAGGTGTCTTCCATTTTGTTACCAGTATGCTATTCGGCAAAACGTCATGGAGCGGGCTTGGCACGGGACTCAGAAGCACAGTGAACAGTCTCAAAGCACCTAAAGGAGTACACGACAAATATGATGTCCTCATTTTCGGATTCGATACGACGTCGAAAAACGGATTCATAAGGAAAATGCCTGTGAGCTATAGATACCTTACTAAGGAGCTTGGAGCTACTGTGTTGAACGGGTACGTTAAAATACAAATTCTAATATATAGGATGTTAGAGATATCGTAACAAAAACTTTGAGAGATGATTCAGAGTCGACATCAAGTGGAATTTTCTTTTTTTAAAACAGTTAAAGTATTAATGATTCCCCTTGATATCAACTCAGATAATCCTATGACCGACCTTTGCGAAAGTTGCTTAACTTTAACAATCGCAGACCGAGCGCGTTTACCGCTGCGCCACTGAGCTCCTTTGTGGCGCAGCGGTAATGGGTGACCACAAAAATGAAGTTTTCATCTCGAGCTCTGCCGTGCTTCGGAAGGAACGTTAAGCCGTTGGTCCCGGCTCCATTAGCAGTCGTTAATAACCATCAATCCGCACTGGGCCCGCGTGTTGGTTTAAGCCCCGATCTCCCTATCCATCCATAGGGAAGGCCCGTGCCCCAGCAGTGGGTACGTTAATGGGCTGATGATGATGATCAACTCAGAATCATTGTCTGAATAATTCCCTACTTCGTTACGGTGTCTAACACTCGTACGTACTTTTGTGACTACCTGTACGTTCTGGTACGGGGTGTAAGTGACATCGTAACGAATTCCGAGGGTAGTGATTCAACTAATGATTCTGAGTTAATATCAAGTGGAATATGCCATCTCTAAAGTATAGAATACTAGCTGTTTCCCGCGGTTTTACCCGCGTGGTTCCCGTCTTCCCGTTCCGTGGGAATATCGCAAAATCCTTTCTTAGTGCTCCTGTACAACTTATAAGGAACTTCTCTCTCTCTCTCTCTCTATTTAAGAGATGCGCTCTTGTCGGCGGATTAATCGCCATTCCTCTCTTCTTTCCGCCAAAACCTTCACCTCCCGATACGACACGACCTGCACCTTTTCTTTTGTTTCATGAATGTTATCCTAGGTCTACCCCTATAAGGAACCTATGTTCCAAATATTGAGTCTCTAGGCCTAGCGATATTGGCTGTACGTTGATATATCAGTCAGTCAGTTTCTTCTTTTATATATTTAGATAAAAAAAATCAAAGTGATTGAATCATGAATTTGGCGACGGGAAATTTCACTCGATATGAACTCAGAATCATGGTCTGAATCATCCTCCACAGTATTGGGGACGATGTCACTAACCAATCAATCAATCAATCGATCAATCAATCAATCGATCAATCAATCAATCAATCCTTCCTGACCGTATTCGGCCACAGCGACTCGACAACTAATGAGAGCGTCGTTCGTGTGCTCTCAAGTGACTGACATATCCGATCTTAGCATTAAATGTACGACCGCATTCAATGCACGTCAGCACTCCTCCTAAATAACTATAATTTATGGCAGCAGGTGGTCGCGCCTTGAGCTCGTCTCGGTACAAGACCGGTACTGGGGTTGGAACCGGGGCTCCCCGATTGAGAAGCAAGCCGGTGTACCACAAGACCACAGTGGACTATGTTCTTCTTCTATCGTGTGGGTTGTGAGGTGAATTACCAATCTCATCAACCCTGGTGTCAGGGTTACTATTGAGCCGCGATATGCCCCTGACATGACTCATGTAACGACTACTTACTTACATCAGTTAGTAGTAACCGGGACCAACGGCTTAACGTGCCTTCCGAAGCACGGATCATCTTGCTTTTTGGACAATTAGGTGATCAGCCTGTAATGTCCTAACCAAACTAGGGATCACAAAGTGATTTTTGTGATGTGTCCCCACCGAGATTCGAACCCGGGACCTCCGGATCGTGAGCCCAACGCTCAACCACGGGACCACGAAGGCCGTAAAAAAGACTATTTAATTTTAAACGCAGGTACAATATAGTTGGAGACGGCACTCCAGCGGCATTATTCCCAATATTATCTGGCAAAACTGAACTGGACATGCCGGAAGCGAGGAAATCCATCAAAGGCAGTGGCTACCTCGAGGACTCGGACTTTATATTCTACAAGTTGAAGCAACGGGGGTAAGTGTTTGTATAATAGAATAGAATAGAAATTGTTTATTTTAAAAGGACGCCACACACAAAGACAAGACAATTAAAACACATAATAACGGGTTCTTACCGCGTTTAAATGGGGATATGAGATATCGGATATCGGGAGTCTCATATCCCCATTTAAACGCGGTAAGAACGCGTTATTATGTGTTTTAATTATGATAATGGTGCTAATTCCTGTAAACACCATCTAATTTTATTTTAAGTTATATCTGTCATTTTCTTATCCGCCGAAAAGGAAAGGGACGGGTAATCGACAAGCATAAAATTTATGGAACACACGTCAATTTTAAGCACAAATCTAAAACAACCGTCTAAAAATTCGCCCGGGTTATTCATTTATTTACTCATTCTTCCTAAAATTAAGAGCTGTCAATCATCCGTCCCTTTCCTTTTCGGCGGATAAGAAAATGACAGGTATAACTTAAAGTAAAATTAAGAGATGTCTGCAGGAATCGGGGCCAATAACCGCGTAAACTTAAAACAATTGTTACCGTTTTATATTGTGTCTAAAATGTGTTGTATAGCTAAATGTGAAATAAATGAATCTAATCTAATCTGATTGAGGAGCTCGGTGGCGCAGCGGTAAACGCGCTCGGTCTGCGATTGTTGAAGTTCGGCCGGTCATAGGATGGGTGACCACAAAAAAAATTGTTTTCATCTCGAGCTCCTCCGTGCTTCGGAAGGCACGTTAAGCCGTTGGTCCCGGCTGCATTAGCAGTCGTTAATAACCACCAATGGGCCCGCGTGGTGGTTTAAGGCCCGATCTCCCTATCCATCCATAGGGAAGGCCCGGGCCCCAGCAGTGGGGACGTTAATGGGCTGGTGATGAATCTAATCTATAAATATGTCCTTTCAGCTACCACACAGCATATTTCGAGGATATGCCCTGGGTAGGCACGTTTCAGTATCGTTTCAATGGCTTCCGCAACCAACCTGCTGACCATTACTTACGTGATCTATTCTTAGAAGAATCTGGAATGAGCGGACGCTCGTATTATTGCTTCGGGGAAACACCGAGACACCGTCTCATGATGAACTTGACTGAGCAGGTAAGTCATAAAATAACATAAGCTTACGGCTATATGACGGACTTACCCCACAATGTTCACTCGTTGCGTCACCGCGTTGTACTCTTTTAATGTGATAATTACCCATTAACGACCTCCGTGGTCTAGTGGTTTAGCGCTGGGCTCACGATCCGGAGGTCCCGGGTTCGATTTCGATATATCACAAAAAATACTTTGTGGTCCCTAGTTTGGTTAGGACATTACTGGCTGATCACCAGATTGTCCGAAAGTAAGGTGAAGCATGGATGCCTCGAAAGGCACGTTAAGCCGTTGGTAAACAACCTCATAACCCACACGATAAAAGAAGAGGCCCCCTCCCTCATTCTCTTTGATTAAAGAAATACAGGGTGTTAGTGTGACATCGTAACGAATACTCAGGGGGATGATTCAGACCATGATTCTGAGTTAATATCAAGTGGAATTTTTCGTCGCAAAATTCGTCATATATTTTTTTTATTTTTTAAATTATTTTCAATTCTATGCTTTTGCGATGGAAAATTCATGGCAATTTTAGTGCTTTTTTAATCATTTCCGTTCCATACTTATATCAATTCAAAATCACGGCCTGAATCATCCCTCAAAGTTTTCGTTACGATGTCACTAACTGTATATGTCATGTCCTTTTCACAGGTGTTCGAGCTGGACGGAAGACACTTCAGCTTCACGTTCGTAGCAGATATCACTCATGATGACTTCAGCTATATGCACAACGCTGATGTCCCCTTGATGGAGTTTTTAAAGCGACTGGAGAAGAAAGGCGTGTTCAAAAACACACTTCTGATGGTCATGGGCGACCATGGACCAAGGTAGACTTTAACATTTCTTGTGGGTTTTTGAGGTCAATAACCGACTTTACCAACCCTGGTTAATTATCAGTGATCGGGATAGGTAGTGCCATTTGGGGTCGATAACCGTAATGTTGTAGTAAATTTGGATGTTGTGGACAGATCTTAGAATTGATCATTTCATGATGTGTTCGACAATTTCATGAAATGGTATTTCATAAAATACGTCAATTTCATAAAATGATCGCACTTCATGAAACTGCCTTTCAACTGTTTTAAGACAGTAGTCAAACAAAAACTACAAAAAAGGTTATTATAAAGTTAGTGATTATTTAGAAGATATGAATGCGTGGGATTAACTGTCTGAGAACTGATAATAGGCAGCTACATTACTCAATTGTATAACAATATTTTATGTTTATTTTTTAAAGAACGTTTAAGGCCCTGTGCCGAGGTTTTTCTTGCAGCTTCTTTTCCCCGGCTATATAGGTTGCGAGAAGCTGCAGTAGTTTTAGGCGGATGAGACGTTCGTTATGTAAAAATTGACGATTCAAAGTGTAACTATGTTACCTACTGAATAAAGATATTTTTGAATTTGAATTTGAAATGATCGATTCTACGATCTAGCCACGACATGGATATGACCTCGAGATTTTTGAGACTGCGAGATTACGTTTTATTATAATATTGTATTATTTGTGTATTAAATAAAAGTAAACTGTTTGAGTTATCATAAGTACAGGCCTACTAATATTATAAATGTGAAAGTTTGTTTATCCAGACAAACAGTTATGACAAAAATACATAAATAGAAAGTAATAAACAAAAATCAACACAAATTACTAAACTAATGTTTAATAAAATATCGAATGTTGTGTTTTGAGATTGAAGATTTGGTAGGCATAACCATGTTAAAACAAATCTCGCATTAAAATAATTCACAAAATAAAAATAAAGGTTTAATAAAAAAAATCGAATGTTATGTTTCGAGATTCAACATTTGGGAGGCATATCCATGTTAAGACAAATCTCGCATTCGAATAAATGATTTTGATATTTCAATTGCATTTTTTTTCAACAGATACGCAAACATCCGAGACACATTCCAGGGCAAACTGGAAGAGCGGTTGCCGTTCATGGCGATCCGTTTGCCTGATAAGCTGCGGGCGGGTCGCCCGGAGGCCCAGTCGGCTCTGGAAGCCAACATGGACGTGCTGACGACACCGCACGACATCCACGCGACGATCCTGGACACCCTCGACCTGACCACGCTGGGGAACCCATACAAGGTCCAAGGAGCTGACTTGCCGAGGGCTCTCAGTTTGCTGGAACCGGTAAGAATTTCAAAGAGATCGAAACATTCAGGGAAGGGAATACTAGCCCACAGCATTCAGGGTTAGGTTACATACCTCCGAAAATGCATTTCTCGGGAATGTGGGTTTCTCCACGATGTTTTCCTTCACCGCTGAGCACATGATAATCTTGAAAATGTTTTTCGTTTGTTTTACGTTACCTAGGAAACTACCCAATGTCCCCATCGGGAACCGAACCCAGACCGCGAGCCCATCGCTCTAACCACTAGACCACAGAAGCAGTTGTCTATTGAATAATTGTGGCTCAAACCACCTTGGTATACTTCTTCTTCTATCGTGTGGATTGTGAGATGAATTACCATCCTCATCAACCCTGGTGTCAGGGTTATTACTGAGCCGCCATAGGCCCCTGACATGACTACGTACTTACATCAGTAAGTAATAACCGGGACCAACGGCTTAACGTGCCTTCCGAAGCACGGATCTTTTTACTTTTTGGACAATCAGGTGATCAGCCTGTAATGTTCTAACCAAACTAGGGATCACAAAGTGATTTTTGTGATTTGTCCCCACCGGGATTCGAACCCGGGACCTCCGGATCGTGAGCACAACGCTCAACCACTGAACCACGGAGTGGTATATGGGCGTGTATGAGTGTGTACGAGGATGTCAATGTTTCCAGGTGCCTCGTAACCGCTCGTGCAGCGAGGCAGGCATCGAACCTCATTGGTGCACCTGCCTCAGATGGGAAGAACTGGCTCCTGCCGACCCCATGTACGAGCGAGCGGCCCACGCACTCGTCGACCACATCAATCTCATAACCAAGTCAAAACGGTAAGTTTTTTTTTAACGTGACTTATTAACGTAACGTGATTTGCCGCAGATGGCATTAACTACTTGGCCGGACAAATGGGGAGCGCTGAAAGCTCTCACAGGTACAACGTTTAAGACAACAGGCCTGAGGGTGCCCAGTTGGGCGCGAGACAACCTCAAGGCCTACGTCGAACTCTGCTCAAGATCGGTATTCTTACATGGCGCTTCAACCTTAACTCGAGTTTACTCCAGTAAGAAATGTATAAGGCCTCATATTCATATTCATTTATTCGTAATAGTTCGTATTACATGTCATATGTCGTATATAATCTAGGTTACATTCTACGAGTATAATTCATCTGGTATCATTCATTACACATTAAAAAGAAAATAAAATAATAATATTCATAAAATGAATACAATAGCGTAATAAAGAAGTCGTTCTTAAATATTAAAATAAAATTATGAGTTAAATGAAATAAATTCGTTATAACTATAGAACGTATGCTCAAGAAGCCAGCGTTTGAGTCGAGACTTAAAACAGGGCAATGACGGTGCGTCAGTGATATGTGTCGGTAGTTTTTTGTACACCTCCGGACCCATGACGTGGGTCAGCCGGTCAGACTTGGCAAGTCTGTGTTGAACACCTCTCAGCCTATTACAGTTCCTCAAACTGGATGACAGCGGCAGCGGTGCGAGGAGCGGCGTGGCGGCCGCTGTTCCGTTCTCGATGCCAGCGGGCAGATCACGCGGTGTTGCGGCGGTATAGGGATGTGTCTCAAATGAACGCGATGTCGAAACGACGACAACACATTTTCGATTGTAGTTCTTTTGTTTCGTACGATTTATTATGGGCAAATGAAGATCTGAATCCCTATAATTAACAAAGGAAACCAAAAGGCGAGTTTCAACGAAATTACCACAACCAAAGACAACATCCAGACAAGTTCTATGATTATACACGAATGTCTGTGGAGACTTTTGATTATATTTTGGAAGCTATAAATTCCGATTTAGAATCTAGTTACAACCAAAAAAGCTTCTATATTTAATTCATTTTTTATTTCTTCCCATAACTGATTAATGATTCTCCTATTTTTATGATTAACGTCTTTGCTATTCCATATTGGTGATTTGTCAAAAATTGCGGAAATTATTTCCTCTACTGACATGTTGTAATTTTATCGAAATAACAACGATAGAACGTCACTACGTCAACTCAAACGCAGAGACGCCGCTCGACTAGAGCGCACCGCTCGTACCCCGCTCCCCGCGCCGCTGCCATCGAGAACACTTCAATATAAGTCTTACCATTTGAACGCGCCGCTCCCCGCACCGCTGCCGCCGCCTTGCCGCTGCCGCTGTCATCCAGTTTTTGGCCTCGAAAATGCTCGACTCCAGAGAGTAGACTCCTCAAGACGTGGATGTAAAAGTCAACTTAATATACTGCTGAGACCCGAGCGGAGTCGGGAACACGTATATATTATACACTTCTATACTATACCGCTATGTTATGTAATGATAGGGGTGTAGTGGGGCGTTTAAGGTAAAATTTTGGGGCTTCACCAGCCAGTCCTTTGAGGACGGTGTTGATTGGCCACAAGCGTTCTATAGTCTCGCCAGGCTGTAAATAGCTGCGGCGGCCACACCCCGGTAAACCACGGTAGCTCGCGAGCTGAACGTGGTAGACGGAGGCCTGCCGTTTAGGCGATAGGTCTGACAATGGATCTCAGACTGTTTCGTTGGAGAAGGCAATCCACCACAGATATGCAACCGGTTTTGGCGGACTCGGATAGAGCAAGGGCTCAGTTACCATCTGCCAGACACTGCATCTGAAACTCTCTGGTTGTAACGGCTTTCCGTTCCACTGGGAACAGAGAGGTGAGAGTGCTCCTGTGTAAGCGCACAATCCGCGGCCACACCCCGTAAACCACGGTAGCTCGCGGGCTGAACCTGGCCGACGGGGGCCTGCCGTTTAGGCGATAGGTCTGACAATGGATCTCAGATTGTCTCGGTGGAGAAGGCAATCCACCACAGATATGCAACCGGTTTTGGCGGACTCGGATAGAGCAAGGTATGGTGAAAGGCCTAGGGCGATGGTAGAGGGCTCAGTTATCATCGGCCAGACACTGCATCTGAACCTCTCTGGTTGTAACGGCTTTCCGTTCCACTGGGAACAGAGAGGTGAGAGTGCTCCTGTGTAAGCGCACACTTGAGCAACTATAATATCCTGCGCAAACGACCGACGACGACTGACTGGAATGTTCTTCTTCTTTGCGAGTCGATGGCGATCGATACTAAATTTTTGCTGACCAATAATTGGCCACGCTTACGGCATGGTCAGTGGCTTCGTAAAGTTCTAATGCTATGTTGTTGTCCGCAGACATCTCTGCGCATTACGCAACCTTGAATCCGTGCAATGGGTTCTGAAGAGGAAGGTAAACGCCGAGGTCCTGAAGTTTCAAGGAGCGAAGGACCATGATGGCTACATCGGGAAATTTAACGGAAAGACCGTGATGCCTCGGCAGGTTTACCAGGTCAAGGTACGTAACAGATTCACTATTCTTCTTCTATAGTGTGGGTTGTGACGTGGATGACCAACCTCATCAACCCTGGTGTCAGGGTTATTACTGAGCCGCCAAAGGCCCCTGACGTGACTCAAGTAACGACTACGTACATCAGTAAGTAGTAACCGGGACCAACGGCTTAACGTGCCTTCCGAAGCACGGATCATCTTACTTCTAGACAACAGTTGATCAGCCTGAAATGTCCTAACCAAACTAGGGATCCTTTATTTTTTTATTTATTTTACCTTGATGGGTTTGCTCTTGGCCCCAGACTTGCCCTAAGGCATTGACGAGGCCTAAGATGGAGCGAGCTCGCCCAGAATTTATTTAATAATCAGAATTTCATAACTTATCTTTGGCCTAGGAAACTACTCAATTATATGCAGAATCTGCGGCAGTAGCACAGATGTTCTTGGTCTGCGCCGACCTTTTGACTAACAATTTCTTTGAGGGCATTACTTTATGTTGCCAACATCAAAGTCTTATAATAATTATTTACAGTAATATATTTTGCTATGGCAATATTACAGGACTTACGCCACGGACTTTGCCGGCGAGGTTTTTATTATCTTGCTTATTGTGTAAATAATTTCCTAGTTAAAAACTTTTAATTTAATGCAGTCCATTTAATAACATCTCGAAGGGTTTTATTTACCGGAGCAACCATCGCCTCCAACACCTTAACAGGATCTTGGTTTATCCGACTAATTCACATTTTTTTCTGTCGACACTTTCTTAACCTCTAAGAGGCAGAATGGTGTCAAGATCATAACCATTTGATAAAAAAAGCAATGAAATAACCTTGTTTTTTCCATTTCAGATCACAGTGGGACCCAACAGTGGGACGTTCGAAGCCGCTGTAACGTACCTGTTAAATCAAGATCAATTCCAAATCAACTCCAGAGAAATATCGCGAATAAATGCGTTAGTATATATATATACGTATATATCGTGGCCAGATCTTAGAATTGATCACTTCATGATGTGTTCGACCATTTCATGAAATGGTAATATTTCATGAAATAGCCAACTTAAATTGACCATATCGTTGAAACGTCAACGTTTAATTATATTTCAATCAACATTTGGCCATATCGTTAACGCAGGCGGTGTCCATGTTATGTGGTGTAATAAAAATACGCATAGTCGATTAATTTCTTAGGTTCATAATTATTTACCTAATAGAATCGATATGGAAAATTGTACAATTAAGTACATTGATTCATCGATTATAATATCAATCAAGTTTTAAATACAATCGACACCAGCGCCACTACCGGTGGATATTGTTACTAATTTTACCAAATGATTGTCAACGTTTGGCCATATCATGAAGTAATCATGCATTTAGTTGAAATCAGAAACATTTATTTAACGCAATTATCATGGATAAACTTGTTGAAATTCTTTGTCGCATCCGTCACATAATGCAGCTCGGCTATGCCACCTGGGAACCGGTGTAGAGGGCACTCGTTCACTATGTGAGATAGGGTTTGATACGGGTGACAACATTCACAGTATGGCGACTCCTTTAAGCCCCATTTATGTAGGTGATGGTTTTACTTACCATGGTTGGTCCTACACTGGTTACACACAGGCACACATACACACACACACACACACAGGCTATTACAGGCTTATCACCCGAAACCAAGATCTGTTTTTCTCTGTCGGTTTTTACGACATGGAAGATAAGCAGCTGAATGTGTTCTATGTTTATAACTCGCTCTCAGTACAGCAAAGCAGGATTTAAAAAATATATTTATGTTTTTTTTTTATTTTTTCAGGTACAACGACGAGCCGAAGTGTATAAGCGAGACGGATCCACACCTCAACATGTATTGCTTCTGTAAATCCTGAGTCATAGAGTTCATAATGCAATAAACCAAAAACGCCTGAAATTAAACATAATTTTTGGGGCATCGACGCAGAATGTCCCTTATACTGGGTGTTAGTGACACCGTAACGAAGCTTCTGTCAGTGTCACTAACACCCTGTATATACATAACATTACATAAACAGCCCATATTTGTCCCACTGCTGGGCACAGGTCTCCCCTCAATCAACTGGAGGGAGCATACTCCACCACGCTGCTCCACTGCGGGTTGGTGGAGGCAGTATATAAGTAGACAATAATATAAACCCCCGCGCGGATTATCTTACTTTCGGAGAATCAGGTGATCCGATATGTTCCACCTGGAATAGAATCATAGACCTCCAGATCGAGAGATTAACGCTCTAACCACTAGACCATGGAGGCCGTTGTGAGATACACTGTTATTGCAATTTTGTCATTGACACTAAAATGTCCCTTTTATTATTGTATGATATAAAAAATATCAGTGAAACTTATGCCCTAACTAAAGCTTTTTTTATAATATTTTGGTGTAAAAGGGGCCTTTCGCGAAAAAGACATTTCGCGAAAGGGTTATTTTAAAAAATGGGACATTCTGCTGCGATTTGTGTTTTAAACATTTTACAAGAAAATATTTAGTACATAGTGCAAGACAAAACTCAATCCCTTAACGGTAGATCGCATTACCGTTAACGCAAATATATCCTAGGATGTTTTGTCTTTTTGCGAAGATCCAGTTGGAATTTACGTAAGTTCCAACTGGATATTCGCAAAAGGACAAAAGATTTTAGGATATTTTTGCCAGTAATGATGTTGTCTTCGGGTGTTCCGAAATTCACCCACAAGCTAACGAAATGTGTATAGTTGTCAAACTGAATTAAAATTAAGTTTTCGTCCACTGGAATCGATTGATCTTAATACTTGATTTTTAGCTGATTTGACTAGTCGTCCGTTTTAGGTTATGGTTTAAATTAAACTGAATTCTGTTTCTGAGGCAGGTGGTAAAAAGGACAGTGACATTTTCAAGTAACTTTGTACGGTCACCAGTACTAATATGTGTACACTTTGAAACCATGTCACATTAACTCCCTTGCCTTAGAAACGGGTGTGATTCTCCACGGCACTGGCGTATGGCAATGGTGCTGTATGGATTTTTCTGGACCTTTTTTTGACGTGACTTATTGTAGATTTGCCGCAAATGGCATTGACTACTTGGTCGAACCAAAATGGCTGATGTTCAAAATGCGTTCCCCAAAATTTATTTAATATTTGGGAGATCAACAACATTCACTTACTGACCAAATTAAGCAACAAATAGCGACAACATAGAATTAATAGTAGATACAGAAAAGCAACAATATAAAGAGAAAGAATCACGCAATTTTTAGAAGTTTAGAACATTTTCCGGTACGGTCACGAGTACTAATATGTATACACTTTGAAACCATGTCACATTAACTTTTTTTGACAAATTAAATCGTAAGTCTCATTAAATGTCAAATATTATAGTGCGACAGGGTTCTAAAGTGGGTACATGATATTGCTCATGACTGTACAATTGTACATCCCTGGTCACAGCCTAGGCCACAAAGTTGCTCTTAGAGAATCACATATCTGTCTTTACCATATTATAAGTTAGAATTAAGTTTGTTTTGTGCTTTGTTAATTAGTTATACAGTGTCAGTGAACTATTTTATTATTATTTTTTTAACTTGTCTTATTGTAGATTTGCCGCAGGTGGTATTAACTACTTGGCCGGACAAATGGGGAGCGCTGAAGGCTCTCATCCGGTACAAAATTTAAGACAACAGGCCTGAGAGTGCCCTTTTATTTTTATGGAGCACACGGAAGCGCCGTTTTGAAAAATCTAATTCTAATGTCATAATAACATAAACAGCCTATATACGTACTTTATTATTAGGTGCTAATTCCTGTAAATACCATCTAATTTTATTTTAAGTTATATCTGTCATTTTCTTATCCGCCGAAAAGGAAAGGGACGGGTAATTGACAAGCATAAAATTTATGGAACACACGTCAATTTTAAGCACAAATCTAAACCAACCGTCTAAAAATTTTACATCAGTCAATAACCCGACACATTCATTTACTCATTCTTCCTAAAATTAAGAGCTGTGAATCATCCGTCCCTTTCCTTTTCGACGGATATGAAAATGACGGATATAACTTAAAATAAAATTAGGCGGTGTTTGCAGGAATCGGGGCCATTGGCTGTTTATATGTTTCTTAAAAAGGAGCGTTAACCGTTTGTATGATAAACATTCCGCAAAAAGCGGGCATTTAATTTAGTCTCGATAACTACTAATTTTACTCCCATCATCCCTATGTCCACTGGAAGTCAATATCATTATTGTTACCGCAAAAATATCCTAGAATCTTTTGACTTTTTGCGAATATCCAATTGGAACTTACGTAAGTAGTAACTGGATATTCGCAAAACGACAAATAATCAGGATATTTTCGTTGCGGTGATACTAGTGGTATTTACTTCCGGTGCTCTGACATTCGCCTTTAATTTGTAAATAAATAAGTTGGTGAAATAATAAATGGAGTTACCAAAAAAATACTTTTTATGTTTTATGCTTCGGTAATTGTAAATACTTACGTAGCTTTTAGTACGTTGTGATTTTATTGGAATTAAAAACTTGTTTGAAAACTATAGTTTTATTTTACTTTAGTAAAATCGCATCGCATAGAAGGTAAATATAAAAGGTAAATAATTTTAACATTCCATTTATTGAGGTATTTACACAATATATAATTTATTAATATTTAGGTAAGTACATTATTATATTACTTAAATCATAATTTATTCCTATGGTTAGAGACCGGAAGAATTCTATAAATCAATACAATAAAATATGTATTATATAAAAAATAAATAAAAAGAACAAGAAGAGTTAGAATTATTAATTACAATTTGTGAAGAAAAGAAAATAATTATATAAATATAGTTTATTTAAATAAATAATACAAAAACATTGCGTAATAAACTGGCCAAATAAGTCCATTTATTTTCATTTAAATAAATTCTAAATATATCATTAATATTGCACATATAATTGAAAACTATTATGTTTTGAAATAATAAAATTATTAAATTAAAACACTAAAATAAGCGTTTTGTACTGTAACATCTTAAATATATGGCTCATTGTCCTTTAACATAGCACGAGTCGTCATTATACACCCTCCAAAATTAATTATTTACAATATATACTTTATTATAATGTCAATAAAAATCACAATTCTTAATGCCTTTTTTTCAGTTCGCCGTTAAAACATACCACAAACAGAAAAGTAAGCCGTTTTCACAAGAAGTACTTGGATAGTTCTTTTTTTTTACGTCTCAGATGGCATTAATTACTTGGCCGGGCAATCGGGGAGCGCTGAGTGCTCTCACCCGGTGGATAGTTCTTCGAACATCGGAAGTCAATAGCATTACCGTTAACGCAAAAATATCCTCGAATCTTTGGTTTTTTTGTGAATATCCAGTTAGAACTTGTGTAAGTACGACATACCTACGTTCTAACTGGATATTAGCAAAATGACCACAGATTTCGGGATGATTTTGCGTTCACGGTAATGATAGTGACTTCCGGTTACTCTAATATACTCAAAAACCACAACAAATGATCTTAAATGCTTTTTTTTGCCGTGACTTATTGTAGCTTAGTCACCAGATGGCAATAACTAAGTAGGTATTTGGACGATACAACATCCCTGAATAACTAATAGCCTATCAGGCATTATAATTTTGAAAAATTCTATCTATTATCATACGAACTCAAAATCACTTCCTTTTCCACTTCCAACTTAATTAGTTTTCCAAATTAGCACTCCAAAATGATCACTTTTCAAAATTACTTACCGAACACTCACTTGACTGACTTGACACTTGTCTATTTTCAAAATGGGTTCCTATTCCTCAAAATAACCACTTTCCAAGGCTTACTCTTCTGATTGTAGTGCTATAGCTAGGTTCGTTTTAGTATCCTTCTTGACCGCCTTGGCCGGCCGCATAGCCGTTTTGGCCGCCCTCATAGCCGCCTTGGCCGCCCGCGTAGCCGCCTTGTCCGCCCGCATAGCCGTTTTGGCTGCCTTGGCTGTTCCTGTCGTATCCTCCGCCAAGTCCGGTGTCTTCGTATGAGATCTTTGGTCTGTAACCTTCCTGGTCCGCTTCGTATTCTACTGTCTGTGAGGAAGAAACGCAGGTTAGACAATGGTCAATTTTTTTTTATTTTTTTTTGACGTGACTTATTGTAGATTTGCCGCAGATGGCATTAACTACTTGGCCGGACAAATGGTGAGCGCTGAAGGCTCTCACCCGGTACAACGTTTAAGACAACAGGCCTGAGGGTGCCCAGTTGGGCGCGAACCTCGGCTCAGGGCGTCGTCTGAGAGGAAAAATATTTGAAAGAATTAATCGACCCTAGTGGGTCGATAGCGATAAGCGCTGAATGAGGGAAATCGTCGACCACGCCGGCGGGGTCGGTATCGGGGACCTGAAGTGTTTGGTGTCGTGAGCTGATTGGCTGCCTCTATGGCTAGAGTAATCGGGTCGTCGGGATCGTATATTACGTCCTTCGGACGCCGATACTTTTCAGTACCGTCCCTAAGCGGAATGTACTCGGAAGCCGCAACTACCAGGGGATTTGGGTGGTGCGGAGCAGAATCGAAAAAACGTTTGGAAGCTAATTTGAGCCATTGGGCAATGGTTGGCAGACCTAGGTCAATGTGCAGATTTTCATTGCGAAGGAACCACGGAGCTCCCGTGGCTTTCCGCATGAAACGATTTTGTATTACTTGTAGACGGTGAATTTGAGAGGGGCTCGCGTGAGCGAAAACTACCCCTGCATAGGTCATGATTGGACGGATGCAAGTCGTGTAGATTTTCACCTTATTCCTAAGGGACAATTTACTTCGCTTGTTAAGGAGACAATGAAGACGGCCCATTACAAACGCGGCGCGATCGCGCACTCGTTTGATATGGGCCTTGAAAGTAAGACGTCTATCTAAGACTACGCCGAGATATTTGACTTGCTCCTCCCAAGGGATCGGCTTGCCAAACATCGTGATGACTTTGAGTTGACGGCGTGACCGTGGCGTGTTATAATAGCCCTTTGAAAAGTACTCAATGGTCAATCAATCAGAAGACGACTTTTTGGATACGAAGTTCTTTTTCTTTTCTCGTGTGGGTTCTGACTTTTGAGATCAATTACCAATCTCATCAACCCTGGTGTAAGGGTTACTGTTGAGCCGCCAAAGGCCCCTTGGCTCATGTAACGACCTCAATATTGCTTAACGTGCAGATCAGAAACACGGATCATAGAGGTAATTACTTTTGGACCATCAGGTGTCCTGCAATGTCCTAACCAAATTAGGGATCACAAAGTTTGTTTAGGACATTACAGGCTGCGATCACCTGATTGTCCGAAAATAAGATGATCCGTGCTATAGAAGGCACGTTAAGCCGTTGGTCCCGTTTACTACTTACTGATGTAAGTATATAACAACTACTTGTTACATACCATGTCAGGGGCCTTTGGCGGCTCAGTAATAACCCTGACACCAGGGTTGATGAGGTTGGTATTCCACCTCACAACCTACACGATAAGAAGAGGAACCGGGATTCAAACGCGGGTTCGGGCCCTTCCGAAGTCCTAGGATCTTAGACACCCTAGACTGATGAACCGTATGGTGACGTCATGCAATGGGTCCGTCGATATGGTCTATCATACAACATAGAAAGCGTTGCAGGTTTTTCTTCTTTTTATTCCCTCTCAGTCTAGCACAGAAGCTTTAGAGAACAAGATATTGGTGCTAATTCCTGTAAATACCATCTAATTTTATTTTAAGTTATATCTGTCATTTTCTTATCCGCCGAAAAGCAAAGGGACGGGTAATCGACAAGCATAAAATTTATGGAACACACGTCAATTTTAAGCACAAATCTAAAACAACCGTCTAAAAATTTTACATCAGTCAATAACCCGACACAGTTAGTAGACAGCATGTCAAACGGATTGCATACCAGTGACGTACCTTTTTGATTTGCTCGGGTTATTCATTCATTTACTCATTCTTCCTAAAATTAACAGCTGTGAATCATCCGTCCCTTTCCTTTTCGACGGATATGAAACTGACGGATATAACTTAAAATAAAATTAGGCGGTGTCTGCAGGAATTGGGGCCATTAACTATTTTTTTTATTAAGATGGGTTTGCTCTTGACTTCGTTCTTCCACGAGGGGAAGAAGAGGTCGACGATGGAACGAGCTTACCCAGAAGATGCCTATTCACCCGTGATTTAAAGGACCCCAGGTTAGAAGATACAGGAAACACCGACGCCGGCAGCCCATTCCATTCCTTGGCTGTGCGCATTATAAAGGATGAAGCGAAGCGCTTGGTGCGGATTAGTGGTAAGTCAACCAAGTAAAGATGGTAACCCGCCGTACGTCTGGATGTCCTCAGATGGAATGGATTTGGTGGAATGAGCTGATGGAGACTGGACTCCCCAAAGTACAATCTGTAAAAAACCGACAAGCAGGCGATCTATTTATCTTTATGTATGTAAATGTTATACCTGCTTCCTCCCATCAGGCAAGAGCACGTAGTACAATCCTTCAGCACGGTCGCCTTGTCTGGACTCGCGGTGACCAAAGTCGTTGCCTGACTCCTCATCCTTCACCATGTATTCGAATTCGTAGTTAGCTGGCTCCTAAAATCAGTATGATTATTATATGAAAGTTGTGTGGTGTGAAAGAAGATACATATCTATATAAACTGCGCCATATTCCAAAGGATGTTTCGGGGTAAAACTTAGCATAGCAATAAGGCTGCCTATTGTACTCATTCTATTTCTCTTTTGTTTTTTCCTGTTTGATACATTGTTTTAGGTTTACACGGTTAATAGCCCCGATTCCTGCAGACACCACCTAATTTTAAGTTAAACCCGTCATTTTCTTATCCACCGAAAAGGAAAGGGATTGTCAACAAGTTAATTTTAGAATGAATGAGTGGATGAATGAATAATCCGAACGAATCAAAGAGGTATCTTAGGTACGCAAACCCTTTGATTTGTGCTGTCAACTTAATTAGGTCAATGTATAATTTTTAGACGGTTGTTTTAGGTTCGTGCCTAAAATTGACGTGTGATCCATAAATTTTATGCCTGTCGATTGCCCATCCCTTTCCTTTTCGGCGGGTAAGAAAATGACAGGTATAACATAAAATAAAATTAGATGATCTTTACAGGAATCAGCACCATTATCATAATTAAAACACATAATAACGGGTTCTTACCGCGTTTAAATCAGGGATATGAAACTAAGAACTCGTTATTATGTGTTTTGTTATGTTACAGTACAAGTCGGTAGTGTGACTAGGAATCGACGATCTTTTGCCGGCAGCACCCCCCTCAAATTTCAAACTTATTACCCAAAACATACGACACGAACTTACGTTGCTGCCTTCATCATCGCCGTAACCGTTACCACCAGCGCCATACCCGTTGTTGCCGGCACCCGGTGGGAGGTACTGGCGACTTTGTGCTCCACCAAATTGCTGGTTACCTGAAATAGCATACTTATTACAATAATCTTTCCACTTCACTAAGTAGGTAGTTAGGTAGAAGGTAATCCACCTCGAAACCCACACGATAGAAGATACTAAGTAGGTCATCAGGCTAGTTTCCAACTAGTAGAATAGAAAACATAGAACTCGAAAATAAATGGTCATACTTTTATTAAAACCGTTGCCACGACAACTGCTAACCGCGCGCGACGCGACAAATAAACCAGGAACCAACTAATATTTTACCTCATATATTACGTCACGCGCGAATAAGGTAGTTTTCAACTAGACAAATCTACCTTACCTTACCTTTTACTAAACGCCAAAACACGAAATTACTATGAAAAATGCATTTGTATGAAAAGGAACACTGACGTCATAGAAAAACGTAAAAAAATTACCGACTTATTATTACGTTTTTTCTTGATTAAAATTCATAAATAAGTTAAATAGAAAAAAGAAATCGTTAGTTTTAGAACTGTCTCTACTTATTTAGTAATCAGAATTTCATCATTTATTTTGAAGCTAGTATACGTACTTAGTATCCATTTCTTTATGAAGTTTGCTTGATCTCCCCTCAAGAAAGGGTGGTATAAGTAAATAATACTTACTTACTTATTTTCAACATGAGGTCATTAGAGATAACTTACAAGTGAAAATTTTACGATAACGATCCGGTCATACAGGCAGTCGCTTCTGTAAAAAACCGGACCTGTCAAATCTTCAGGTTAAGTAAGCGGACCCTGTGAGAAACGGGATAATGCTAGGGAGATGATGATGATAACCGGTGATTGCACAATCATCCCGGCTTGATAAGAGCTACTGATTCCAATCCGGTCCGATTCACAATATTTCGATCTATTTTTTTTCTGTGTGTGTTTCCGATGCTTCTTGCGTCATGATTTAAATTACTTGCCTCCAAAATTCCCACCGCCGGGAGCTCCATACTGCTGCGAAGGCGCTGAAGGTGCTCCATATTGTGCACCGGGTCTGGATGCCTGCCTTCCGAAACCGCCCTGGTTCTGTGACCCGAATTGCGGAGCACCGTATTGGCTGGAAGGTTGGCTAGCTTGGAACGAAGGGGCTCCGTATTGGCTGGAAGGTTGGCTAGCTTGGAACGAAGGGGCTCCGTATTGGCTGGAAGGTTGGCTACCTTGGAACGAAGGGGCTCCATATTGACTGGAAGGTTGGCTAGCTTGGGACGAGGGAGCCCCGTACTGGCTTGAAGGACTTGTCCTTGACGATGGGGCTCCATACTGCCTCGAAGGTTGATTCTGGAATGGTGATGTTGGGGCATTTCCAGGAGGTAGATACTGGTTTGTAGGTTGATTGCCCTGGAAGGAAGGAGCATTGTACTGGCTAGAAGGACTGGTTCGCGAAGGGGCACCATATTGGTTTGAAGGAGGAATATATTGGTTAGAAGGAGATCGAGAAGGTGGACCGTATTGGTTGGAAGGACGACGGGATGTCGCGCGGTTTGATGATGGAGCTCCGTAGTTTGACGATGGGCGTCCTCTGAAAGAAAAATGACCTTGGTTATGACATTGAAACTTCTCTGCTGGTGTGGTAGTAATGCAAAGTATCCGGGTGGTATCCAGAATGTATTCAGCTGAATATCATTCCGCGCTTGTCGTATAGAACTATAAATAGGGTGACGAGCTGGGGGGGTTAAAATGGCCACATCGAAGCAATTCATCTAAAAAAGCAATATTGCTATTTCACATTTGTTTACATTGCGCAGTTACTTTTATATGCGCAAATGTCAAATTGCAACATTGCTTTCTTAGATGAATTGCTTCGATGTGGCCATTTTAACCCCCCTGGTAACCTCTCCGTTTCTGTTAGAATTTAATCATTAAAATATGATGGAGTCTCACACAGACATTTTTATCATCGCATCTGGAAATCAGCACGGTCTGCACAACAACAGCGCCGCGCGTGGCGCGAGTTATATTCAAGGACTGTCTGATATATTATATTCAATTAGACGCAGCGAATGCTGTCTACGTAGATAAACTTTGGAAGGTTATTTGTCAAATACGATCCGCGCGCGATGCGTGTACCGTGCAAACCGCCCCGGATCTTCGGCCATTTTGTATGTTTTTTTTACCTGAAAACAGCATCAGTCTGTCTCTGTGGACCAAATGCGTTTGGTGGTCCATACGACTGTGAAGGGGGACCAGCGCCCTGTTGTGGAGGGAGGTATCTGAAAACAATGATAAAAACATACTTCTTAAATAATATCACGGATAAACACATGACCTTCCTTTTCACTTCGCGCAGTTGGGTAAAAAAATGTTATATAAAAAGTAAAGTGATAAAATATTGACCTGTTATCTACTGGAGGTTCCGCAAAAACCACTGCCAGCAAGATCGTACACACTAGAAGAATCTGAAACAATAAAGGGTATTGTAACACTTATTAAGAATTTGTATGAAAAAGCAACATCAAAAAAAAATCTAAAAGTATTTATTTTCTTTCCTTACATGTTTTTCTTAAACTAATTACTGGAGCCTACTTTTAAGCAAAATATGCCTGTACCAGGAGACCCCGCTCTTCTATAACAGTAGTTAATAGGTAAGAAAGTTTTGTTAAGTACCTTTACGTTTTACAAATAAGCAATTAAAGAATGTTTGTATAATGTGTGTATGTGTGTGTGTATGTGTCTGTTACAGTGGTACATGTGATATCATAGACAAACGTGCCAAAATGTCGGACTTATTATTACATTTATCTTTATTAAAATTCACAAATACATACTTACTTAACATAAATACTTTGCGATCATGATTCTGAGTTAATATCAAGTGGGATTTCCTGTCGGAAAATTAATGAAAATATTAATGTTTTTTAAAATTATTTTCAGTTTCGTACTTTTGCGACGTAAAATTCCACTTGAAATCAACTTAGAATCACGGTCTGATTCATCCCTCAAAGTTTTCATATGGGAAGTATGACGTCATCAATATATTGTAGGACATGGTAATAAATTGTAAGACTTACCTTCATTTTCGGTGGTTGGTTATCTAGCTTCTATCTATATTAATAAATAAACCTGAAAGTAGAGAAAAAATATTATAATAAAGTAAGTGACAGCCTCTGTGGTCTAGTGGTTAGAGCGTTAAGCTCACGATCCGGAGATTCGGGTTCGATTCCCGATGGGGGACATTGTCGAAATCACTTTGTGAGACTGTCCTTTGTTTGACTGAGACTGCAGGCTTGAATCACCTGATCGTCCGAAAAAGTAAGACGATTTCGTGCTTGGGAGGGCACGTTAAGCTGTTGGTCTCGGCTATGGACCGTAAAAACACCTCCACCAACCCGCAGTGGAGCAGCGTGCCCTGTGCCCAGCAGTGGGATGTATATTTATAGTTACTATAAAGTTTTGTCTTATTTTATCGTGAATGTTGTGAGGTCAAAAACCGACCTCATCAACCATGGTTTTAGGGTTACTATTGAGCTGCCAGCTCTTAGTTCTTGTAACGGCTGTGTAAATAGGAGCCAAGACATTCAATATCTATGATCCAAACATAACTTTAAAAAGTCGATTCAGTTGTTTAGAGCGTGAGCCGAGATCGTAAACCTGGTAATCAGTAAACTTATTTACTTAAAAAAAAAGAACGTCTAGGGCGCCGTGCGCAGATTTTTCTTTCTGCTTCTTTTCCCCGGCTATACAGGTTGTGAGAAGCTGCAGTAGTTTCACGTTCCTTTTTATGTAAAAAAAAACGTCGTAACTATGTTTCCTACTGAATAAATATATTTTTCAATTTGAATTCATAACAAAAATTTAAGTTATTAAACTGTTGCCAATTTTAGCAGACACTCTAGTAAAACACACAAAAAAAAGCAACAATAAAAAATTGAATTTTCAAAGAATTTTTTGGTTTTTGTGTTTGTTTTCTAGCTTGAATTTTATTTAAGATTGTCTGTTCTATAACTCCTCTTTATTACTCTTATTGTAAGTTAAATAAGTGACTAATTAGACATGTTTATACCTACATTAAAGCAGTAGTTCTTTACCAATAAGCTATTTTATCAAGTTTTTACTAACACAGTTGGCTCGACCATTATATACGGCGATACGGCTCACCACCAACTAATAGAAAGCTCGGTGAGGTGTGGGTACTTAGTTAATATATTGGTAATATATATGTGTTGTTGTTTTTTACACTACAGACAAAATAGTCAAAAACAAAGTTACTTACAGAGTAAAAAAGGGGAACCAAAAATAAAGAATTCACGAAAAAATAAAATTGAAAAACCTGTCATGAAAACTTTGATTTTCAATAATTGGCACTACATACGTAAAATATACTCAAATAAAATGAACTAAATGCACCTTTTTCACTGTACGCAGATCACTTTGAAATATATTTATACTACTCAATTCTTGGAGATGTTATCGGTACAGATGTTCAATAACGAATGATGACCGGTGGAGCATCTTCGTATTTATATAGCCGTGATTAGAACATAAACTCTTACGCAGAGCATCTGCCTCGGGGAAGGTAGCGGTATTGATCTACAAATCTGTAACTAGGTACTTAGGTATACTCATGGTATAAGAAAACCAGGTACGCTCAATCCTATGACAAGCCGCCATTGCTAGCCCCATGATGACGTAAGTGTTACCATTAAATTGGTACCTCCAACATTCCAAGGACTTCAATTTTGTTATTGAAAATTAATTGAATTACTGACTAATGTATTAAATTACTATTACTTGTCACATAAATAAAAATCATTAAAACTGTAAATAAATATTTTACTAAAAGTTCAAAATTTCCTTGCAAAGTAAATATAAAAAACATTGGTCGTGGGTAATTTATTTTTTACGAAATGGCAACGCAGGGTGGGATAACGTCAGCTGGGCTAACCTTGACATGTTAGCTGTCACTTTTGAGCATACCTGGCTTTCTTATACCATGGCATGGGTAAGTATACTTATTTATTTTATTTATCTGCTAAGTATAGACATTATTTTGTTTGTTATTTTAAGATGATACCGTGCATCGGCGGGCACGTTAAGCCGTTGGTCCCGGCCGTAAAAATACTTCCACCAACCACCACCACCAGCGGTGAAGTATGCCCCTCCCGTTGATTGTGGGGAGGCCTGTGTCCAGCAATGGGACGTATTTGGCTGTTTATGTTATGTTATTTTGTTTATCTTGAGGAGCTCGGTGGCGCAGCGGTAAACGCGCTCGGTCTGCGATTGTTGAAGTTAAGCAACTTTCGCAAAGGCCGGTCATAGGATGGGTGACCACAAAAAAAATGTTTTCATATCGAGCTCCTCCGTGCTTCGGAAGGCACGTTAATCCATTGGTCCCGGCTGCATTAGCAGTCGTTAATAACCACCAATCCGCACTGGGCCCGCGTGGTAGTTTAAGGCCCGATCTCCCTATCCATCCATAGGGAAGGCCCGTGCCCCAGCAGTGGGGACGTTAATGGGCTGGTGATGATGATTTTGTTTATCAGTTAAGTTTGTTTAGAAGAGCAATGATAACCCAGTTTAGAGAACGTTTGACTCTCACTGTAAGCTCGCAGGTTCTAATCCAGCAGGGGCCTAAACGTATGATTTTCAAAATCGTTTTTTGAATTCAAGTTTGGATCATAAATATCACGTGCTCAGTGAAGGAAAACATCGTGAGGAAACCCACATACCCCAGAAATGCGTATCAAAGGGATGCAGATGTGACCTAACCTATATTGGACTGGTTTCCCTTTCGCGGATTGGAAGGTCAGACAGGCAGTCGCTTCTGTAAAAAACCGGACCTGTCAAATCTTCAGGTTAGGTAAGCGGACCCTGTGAAAAACGGGATAACGCTAGGGAGATGATGATGATATTATTGTGTATGTGTGTGTGTGTGTGAGAGAGAGAGAGAGAGAGTGTGTGTGTGTGTGTTTTAGGTACCTACCTTTTTAGTTCTTACTGTCGAAATCGAACCAATGACCTTAGAAATGAGAGTCAAACGCCTTTTGATTGACCATTTCTTTAATTCAATTCAATTAATTTAATAAAAAAACGGTAAAATGTGATGAAATCAATTACTCACGTTTTATGCATAACAAGTACCTACAACATACGTAGAGTTGCATATATGAATGTAAACATTTACACAAGTAAATCGTAATTAAGTTTAGGTATGTAATTGCTTCTATGTTGGACTGTAAGCGAAAAAATAATCATACAAAACTAACACAGTTGGCTCATTACAGACGACGATACGGCTCACCACCTATCACGTTGGTCTAACAGAAAGCTCGGTGAAATGTGGGTACTTAGTTCATCTTGCGATGTTTGTACGATAAGGTGCAAAAGTCCAATCAGTTTCTTGCAAAGTAATAAATTAACTGGTTGCACTTGAGACCTCCTGGTTACATGTCGTTTCTGTAATAGACCAAAAACACCTACAAAAACATAAATTTTAGAATTATTTTATAATTATTTTATAAAAATTTTAATCTTTTAATGAGTCCTATTATTATTTTATTCTTTAAAACTAAATCTTTAAGGGCCCAGTGTCTGAATGTGGAATTCAGAATGTGTATTATTTTCCCTCCTCTCAGGGAGCACCCCCACTGACGTCACCATATACAGGATGTTAGTGACATCGTATCGAAAACTTTGAGGGACGATTCAGACCATGATTCTGAGTTAATACTTATCAAGTGGAATTTACCGTAGCAAAAGTATGGAACTGAAAAAATGTTAAAAAAACACTAGATTTTTTATGAATTTTCCGACAGGAAATTCCACTTGATATCAACTCAGAATCATGGTCTGAATCATCCCCTCTGTATTCGTTACGGTGTAACTAACACCCTGTATACCTGAAGCTGCACTACTTTACTATAAATATACTTAAAGTTCGGGAAATAAGTATCAATTTTCAGTTACTCGTGATACGAGTCCTTCCAAGGTGGTTACAAATACTTTTTTTTAACGTAACTTATTGTAAATTTGCCGCAGATGGCATTTAACTACTTGGGCGGAATAGTTATACGATAGCTATAGGTACTTACCTAGGAGAAAGGAATCCTAGATCCAAAAGTACCTACATCATCTATAAAATATAATATACGTCTAACCTAAGATAACATCAGCACCAAAACAACGCATGTCTCACGCTCGATTCGGTAGCGAGTCACGACCGCACGGATCACGCTGCGTACACGCACGTCTTAGGCTGCTTTTCCACCCGAGCTGTGCGAGCAAAATATGTCGTACAAGGCTGTGTAGCTGTGCTGACGGAAATGTGTAGGGGTTTCCACCAGAGCTGTCCGAGGTAAATATCTCGCACGATGAAGTGTAGCGGAGCTGTCAAAATGCGCAAATGTGAAGCTGTGAAATCGTCGCAAACCTCGCAACATTTTCCTCGCAGCACATTCCTCGCAACACATCCTTCACACACATTTCTCGCTTGACCTCGCTTCGCTAAACCCTTTTCCACCAGAGCTGAGCTGAGCGAGGCTAGGAAAATGAAGTGATTCTATTGGTGGATTGTTTCCTCACACACCGCTTAGCTACCTCGCACAGCTCTGGTGAAAAAGCAGCCTTACACCTGGATTAGGTAAACTATCTAGATCTAGGATGACATACATACATAAACTCATGCCTGAAATCCCTAATGGGGTGGGCAGAGCCACAAGTAATCAAAGACAACTTGCAGCCACTGTTGATACGATGTCGTACGCTGTCGTATCTAGGATGACGTTGCTGTCATATCTACGTTAGGTACCAAAAGCGATAAAAATTTAGAAGTACTTAAGTAACATAACATACATACACTCACGAGGAGTAGGACACTCCTCGGCACAGGCCTCCCGTCAATCAACCGGAAAGGTATGGAGAATACTCCACTACGCTACTCCACTGCGGGTTGGTGGAGGTATTTGGGTTAATAGCTCGGGACCAACGGCTTAGCGTACGTGTGCGTAGAAGTAAGTAAGCATAATATTTAAATGTTTGTTTAGATTGTAATAATTTTTTAGAATACACTACATTTTTAAATGTAAGTAATAACATTTAAGTATGTACTGTGGGATGGAAATAAAAGCTTGGCAATTCCGGGGGGTTAAAAAGGCCACATTGAAGCAATTCATCTAAAAAAGCAATAGTGCAATTTGACATTTGCGCATACAAAAGTAAGTGCGCAATGCAAACAAATGTCAAATAGCAATATTGCTTTCTTAGATGAATTGCTTCGATGTAGCCATTTTAACCCCCCAGCTCCGATACAGTTTATTATTGTTCCATATTATTATATTCCTTTCGCCATTACGGGAAAAAGTAAAAGTCACACACCACCATAGACCATTCTAGAGTATCGTTATAGACAAAACAAAATTGATCATAGACCTCTTTCTTCAAGTATACTTACATTAGTTTCATGGAATTTTAAAATCGTACAGTACTATAACACTCTTTTTATAATAATAAAAAAAAAACACTGAATTCGATGAGGGACGGATGATTATTTCGGATTATCCGTTACTTTCGTATAATTTCGATTACGGATATTATTTTTTTAAAGGAATTTAAAAAGTAAAATACAAATAGGTACTTACCTAATAAAGTGGTTTTATTTATAACGACAAGTTATATTATGTTATCACGACAAAGGAAGACAAAAACAAACAATGCGCGCGGCTTGTGTGTCGTCATAATGTGTCTCAATAAGGCTCCGCCCCTATCCGACATTATCCGAAACTTTTATTTCAGATTCGGTTACGGTTACGGATGATTTTTTATGTCGGATATCCGATAGTTTCGGTTATGGTCAAGGAGCTCCCTAACATCCCTGGTCACACGGTCATAAAATCTAACTTGCCTACTTAAATACAAAGCACCTATAATGTGCAGTTTGTCAATCAATGAAACAGTAATCTCATCCGATCTCATCTTCAACTAAGTACATTCACTCGAAGCAATTAAATTGTACATTTTAGTGGTTCACTGAGAGTCTCACTACCTTAAGTATTTACTGTTTTAGCCTTGATACCTTTTTAGCCGACTGACTTTGACTACGAATCGTTTGACTACGATGTATTTGCAGACTCGATAAATCAATAAATCTTTATGAGTTTGAATTCATGTTTGAATCATAGCTAATTGATATCACATGGTTTCCAGTGCCCGGTTTATACCTCTTTGGTCCAGTAGTTGACCATTGGGCTCTCAATCCGGAGGCCCCGGGTTCGAATCCCGGTGGGGACATATCAGAAAAATCATCTTTGTGATCCCTAGTTTGGTTAGGACATTACAGGCTGATCACCTGATTGTCCGAAAGTAAGATAATCCGTGGATAGCATGTTAAGCCGTTGGTCCCGGTTACTTACTGATCATATAAGTGGTCGTGACATGAGCCATGTCAGGGGCCTTTGGCGGCTCAATAATAACCCTGGCTTCAAGGTTGTTGAAGCTCAGTAATAACCCTGACACCAGGGTTGCTGAGGTTGGTATTCCACCTCTTGACCCACAAACGATGGAAGAAGAACGTGAATTCAAATTCAAATTCTAATTAAGTGGTTTAGAGTCGGGAATCAATTCGGAAAATAGAGCCCGCTACCATACCACACACCGGACACTTCATACAAACAACCTCGTTTTACACAGACACCACACATTGACGTTATCGTACCCGCGCATCTGTGTGTGTGACGTCTGGCGCCATATGATTTAAGTCTAAACTATGTTCGAGAGGAGGTGAGGTAAACATAGCTAAGCCGCTGCTGGTGGGGAGCGGAGAGTTGCCGTTCTATACGTAGTATTATTTATTCTATGACCTTTTTTTTTTGACGTGACTTATTGTAGATTTGCCGCAGATGGCATTAACTACTTGGCCGGACAAATGGGGAGCGCTGAAGGCTCTCACCCGGTACAACGTTTAAGACAACAGGCCTTAGGGTGCCCAGTTGGGCGTGAACCTCGGCTCAGGGCGTCGTCTGAGAGGAAAAATATTTGAAAGAATTAATCGACCCTAGTGATTATCGATAGCGATAAGCGCTGAATGAGGGAAATCGTCGACCACGCCGGCGGGGTCGGTATCGGGGCCCTGTATTCTATGACCATACCATGCAATACAATACTGACCATAAAGTCGCGTAGATTTTTAAAAATTAAATAAAGTGTTTATAAGTCAAGGTTTCGCTCTATATGACTTTATAAGGCTATAATGTTCTTACAAATTATGTTATGTTAGGTCTGCTTCTATCGTGATAAATAGTACTAAATAGGCTCAATTATTTTTTTACTAGATATAAGTTAGTATTATAGTGAGGATGACCTCTGGGTGATTCTACGCTATCGACTCGCTAGAGTCGATTAATTCTTTCAAATATTCTTCCTCTCAGACGACGCCCTGAGCCGAGGTTCGCGCCCAACTTTCGCACACAACGTTCGGGCACCATTAGGACTAAATTTTGTACCGGGTGAGAGCTTTCCAATCGACGTTCCTCAAACACACGACAGATGGCGTTGTTTACTTTTAACGTGATATTTACCTTTTTTCTCATTGCATTTAAAAATGTAATGTAATGGCAGAAGCATATAAAACTAATTGCTGCTTGATATTTGGATCACATTATGTATAGAATGATGTCGCTACCTATATTGCTTCTCTTTATTTTGATTAGAATAATAATCCTAAACGTCGTTTACGTCTTAAACCTAAATAAAGATTCTATCTATCTGTCTGTCTGTCTGTCTTTCCGTCCGTCCGTCTGTCCGTCCGTCTGTCTGTCTGTCTGTCTGTCTGTCTGTCTGTCTGTCTGTCTGTCTATCTATCTAATGAGTGGAAGTTGTAACTGTAACTTGGTGTAAGTAATAAAAAGTCACCATTTATACCCCAAAAAAAAAAAGATAAAAGATGCATATGTCTGTTATCTATTAAATTAGAAGTTTAAACGAAGAAAAAACTTAACTACGCCTTCTATCGTGTTTTTGGGGAACGCCGATTGGAAAATCCCTCATAGGCCCCGATTCCTGCAGACACCTCCTAATTTTCCTTTAAGTTATACCTGTCGTTTTCTTATCCTCCGAAAAGGAAAGGGACGGATGATTGACAGCTCTTAATTTTAGGAAGAATGAGTAAATTAATGAACAACCCGGGCGAATTTAAAAGGTATCCGTTTTGTGGTTATTGGCCAATGTAAAATTATTAGGCGGTTGTTTTAGATTTGCTCCTAAAATTGACGTGTGTTCCACAAATTTTGTATGCTTGTCGATTACCCGTCCCTTTCCTTTTCGGCGGATAAGAAAATGAAAGATATAACTTAAAATAAAATTAGATGGTATTTACAGGAATTAGCACCATTGTGTTTATGTTTAAATTCTCTCCTCATTATTTAGCTATGCATGTATTTTACAGTAATAAAGAATGACGACTTTCGATCGTTTACGTTGATTCCCTTCGCTGTGTTCAATTAATTCGTTCCTTCGTCCTTGGTAGGTGCAATAAATAATTGAGACTCTGATACGCTTATGGTTGCGCAAGTGAACTGAACATCTCACGAATATGTAGCACTCTTAATCTTGACACGAGTACCTTAACGTAAGATCACGCCCCAATTCCCCAAAGGGTAGGCAGAGGTATACCTTTATGTTTTCCAACTAAATATTAATGTAATGTGTGTATATCTTCATGTTGTAAATGTATATGTGTGTCGTAGATTTTACCTGAATAAACTTTTTTATTATTATTATTTATTAGGTACAATAACACGCACTCCTCGCTATGTTTAAGTCCCATATAATCTTCTTCTTATCGTGTGGGTTGTGAGGGGGATTACCAACCCCATCAACCCTGGTGTCAGGGTTACTATTGAGCCGCCAAAAGCCCCTGACATGGCTCATGTAACGACTACTTACTTACACCAGTAAGTAGTAACCGGGGACCGGGACCAACGGCTTAACGTGCCTTCCGAAGCACGGATCATCTTACTTTCAGGCAATTAGGTGATCAGCCTGTAATGTCGTAACCAAACTAGGGACCTCAAAGTAATTTTTGTGGTATGTTCCCACCGGGAATCGAGCCCGGGACCTCCGGATCGTGAGCCCAACGCTCAACCACTGGACCACGGAGGCCGTTAGGTGGTCGGTAGGTAGTGGCTCATGTATATATTAGGTGGCGAGTCTATTGCCATTAACGAGGCACAATTCCTGGAAACCACCTGATTTCAATTATCTATGATCCAAACATGAATTCAAGCTCATAAAGTCGAATTTTCGTTTCGAGCCCGGACCGGGATTCGAACCCAAGACTACGCTGTTAGTCACGCATTCTCCCAAACAGGGCAATCGCGGATCCAGGATCTAATACAATAATAAAAAATAATAATAATAATTAAAATAAATAAAAATGATAATAATTTAAATAATTGAATTAAAAATAATTCTTCTCATTTATTATTCCTATCTGATGGTGGGGTCTGCCTTCTAAAATAAATAAAATATAATTATAATTGAAAATAATAATATAATTATATAATTTAATAAGTGTACGTAATTATGATTATAATTGTGTAACACATAGATACTTGAGTTCTTTATGGTAAAACTTGTGAATTATTTTGGTTTTTATTTTGGTTTGCATAGAAAATAGGAGTAGATAAAAGTAAAAAAAGTAAAGATGGGTAAAGTATATTTGATTTGATTTCATTTGAGTAGATTAAAAAAATGTTAAATAGATCTTCAAAAAGTTTATCAATGATAATTACGTTGAATAAATGATTCTGATTTATGGGTAGTCAGAGGTACAGTCGTCATGAGCAATATCATGTACCTACTTTAGAACCATGTCGCACTATCATATTTGACATTTAATGAGACTTACGGTTTAATTAGTTAAAAAAGTTAATGTGACATGGTACTAAAGTGTATACATGTTAATGCTCGTGACCGTACAGCCGTTAATTGACCGAGATGTAACAAACGGCGGATTTATCTCTATTAGAAATTTCTTCCGGCCAACCTTGCTTGGTGAATATGAGGTGTAAATAAATGGAGTGGTGAAGGAAAATGGAATTCCTCTGACGAAGGCACCTACCTACCCCGCATTACGATATAGCTCGTGCCTGTACGAATTCTAAACGCACGATCTCATCCTAGGATCGAATCTGAGACGGTAATAATGACAGTTTGCGAAATTCTGAATTATACCGCTTAGCTAAAGGAATCGATGACTACGTTTGACGAACGCTGGGTGAAGACACAGTTATGTTATGTTCAAATACCCCTTTTACTTTGTGCTTACATAACATAAGATAAACATACTTCTTCTTCTATAGTTTTTTTTTTAGAAAGAAAGAAAGAAAGTATTTATTATTAAAGGATGCCACAGTAACAATACTGTTTAGACCCTGCTTTCACGTAAATAAAAGGGATTTCGATGACTTGACTCAATATTTATTCACAACGTTATTTAATACAAGAGAATCGCATTGAAGGAAAAAGTAAAAAAGAGTAGGTACGGCGCGGATCGCGCCTCATATTTATAGCAATGGAGAAACTACTTCACTAGGTGGCGCTGACGGTCGCCTTGGTGAAGTAACAAATACAAACACAGTAGGAAAAGAAACATAAACGAAATCACATAAAAAACACAATCCTCATCAACCCTGCGGGCTCGGCACGACTATCTACTGCCGCGCGGCGCGGAATTTATCCGAGGGCTTGGACCAATAGGATCAAAGAATGCTATCCACGTGGATATATTAAATCGATGCGTGCACGACGTCGTCGTACGAGTAGATAGCAATTGTAAACTGGTGTCGGTACAGTGGTTTGAGCGTTGGGCTCACGATCCGGAGGTCCCGGGTTCAAATCCCGGTGGTGCCATATCACAAAAATATGGCATTCAGTCAGCAGCATATCAGTCAGACATTACAGGCTGATCACCTGATTATGTGAAAGTAAGATGATCCGTGCTTCGGAAGGCACGTTAAGCCATTGGTCCCGATTACTACTTACTGATGTAAGTAAGTAGTTGTTACACGAGCCACGTCAGGGGCCTTTGGCAGCTCAATAATAACCCTAACACCAGGGTTGATGGGGTTGGTAATCCACCTCACAACCCACACGACAGAAGATTGTACCTCTGCTTACCCTTTTGGGAATTTAGGCATGATCTTTGACGTCAGTAGGTAGTTATTGGGCATTCTAAATCATCTTTTTTTCTCAATTTCACTCACAGCTCGCTCGCCCGACGAGCGAGCTGTTTCGCTTCATTTCGAAAAAAGATGATTTAGAATGCCCAATAACTGATTCGAAATTGTGGAGACCGATTGCAATTGAAAATCAACTAACCTTTGCTTATTGTGTTGTTTCGTACTGTGAATCATTTTAACATATATACTTAGGTCAACAACTTAAGATTTTAGTACATGACAGACGGCTCCGGAGATACACACGAGTGATGAAATTTATGAAACAAAAACAATCCTTGAACCTAAATAACGTTTGTCCTGTTACGAATGGTTCTAAAGTACACCGTCACGGTAAACTATTACCAAATTCAATTCGATGCATAGTTTGTGGTCCGTCAAACTGTGGAAAGACAAATTTAGTAATAGGACTTTTATTACATGAAGACGGTTTACGTTTTGATAACTTATATATTTATTCAAAATCTCTTTATCAACCAAAATATATCTTCTTAGAAAAGGTATTAAAATTGGTACCAAACGTAACATTTGAAAACTATACTGAAAGTGAAGAAATTTTGAGTCCTCATCACGCCAAGCCTAATTCCATAATAATTTTTGACGACGTAGCCTGTGAAAATCAAAACAATATTCGAGATTACTTTTCTATGGGAAGACACAAAAATATTGATTGCTTTTACTTAAATCAAACATATACCAAAGTCCCAAAGCAACTTATTAGAGACAATGCAAATCTGATTGTGCTATTTAAACAAGATGATATAAATTTAAGACACATATATGACGAACATGTTGGGTCTGATATGTCCTGGATACAATTTCGTAAAATGTGTTCTAAAGTATGGAAAAAACAATACAGTTATGTTGTGATTAATAAAGATTGTGAAAAAAATAATGGGTGTTATAGGATGAAATTTGATACATTTATTGTTCTCGATTGAACTGGTATATTAAATACATCATTGGATCTTAGCTTTCATTTGTAAACTGAACAGCACCGAAGTCAATCCCAAATGGAAAAAGACCTTAAACAACGAATCATAAAATCTGCATCTGCAGTGAAGAAAAAAGTGAAGATGATGAGGAATATTAAAAATAATAATGAACAAATTTTAGAAACTATTTTCGAACCAATATCCAAACCATTGAAGGAAATCGCAGCTAAGCCTGCGAAAGACCATATAAACGATTTTGAAAATAGTTTTAAAACTGAAAAAGAAGAATCAGTCGAAAGCGATAGTAGTTACGATTGTTCGAGCGAAGATGATTTAAATGAAGCTACTCCTAAGCCCCCACTCCTAAGTACTCCAGTCAACGACTCATACGGCAGTAATAATTTTAGTAATGAATCATTCAAAACATTGGAGTCGGATTCAAGTCCACTTAAAAATGTATCATCGTGGTCTTTATCATCTGATGTTATACGAGATGTTCCTTTTGGATTAAGATATGATCGTGGAAAGCTTATGATGGGTATTACACGAGTGTCAGATGAAGAAGATGGTCTACATATTGGTAATCTTAATTTCGAAAAAACTCCAGGTTTTATGGAATTATTAACAAAAAAGACACCTAATCTGTCATTAGTTACAGAACAGGATAAACAAGCGTATAAGGTTGCGTTGCTTGAAACCAACGCGCATCGTAGAGACTATGATCAAAAGAAACCAATAAAGAGCAATAAGGGTTTAAAGTATTTACGTATTATAAAACCGCTGTTCAGACATTCAAAAGAAAGAGATTTTTCAAGTACCGAAAATCTTACACAAGGAAGAGGTCTTCCCCTGTTAAAGAAAGTAAATCAAAATACAGATTTCGTTTATTGGGATGATCCTAACGAATTGGTAGAAAGGTTAAAATTGCTTGTTGCATCCCGTGACGCTGGCAACACTGGGTTGGATAATGAAATTATTTCAATTATAGAAGAATTGCGTGAAGCTAATATTATTAAATAAAATAAGATATAATGACAAAATTTGTACAGTTGACTTCTATTTGTGCATTTGTTAACACAAAAATGAACATAGATAAATTTGGTCATCACGTACATAAACGTTTACGTCTATCAGATTATTTCGAAGCATTAAATGATACTTTAGTGAAATCAGATACAGGAGACTTTGATTTAAAGCTCACACGCTTACGAGGACTACCTTCTCCGTCATTTAATGATGAAGCAGTTAATAAACAATACATTGAAACGAAACTGAAACAAATATATTCTACCAAAGAATTTGAACAGAAAGTTAAAAGTGAAATAGACTCTTATTTAAAACAGTTTAAAGAACAATTATATGTAGCTTTGTCAGCTAGCTATTATAATAAGCCTGAAATCGATAAAATAATTGCAACTATATCAAACAAAAATACCTCTAAAAAAGCAGCATGAGTAAACAGAGTATCGTGGAAGAACTACATAAACCTGCGAGACGGAATTTTCCTCGTCGACCAACAGTTATTAAAGGAATCGATGATTTATGGCAAGCAGACCTTATTGACATGCAAAAATTTTCTCATTATAATAGTGGTTTTAAGTACATACTGGTTGTAATTGATACTTTTTCTAAGTTTTCTTGGGCTATACCATTAAAATCAAAAGCAAAAAATATGATTGTGCAAGCTATGCTAAATATTTTAGATAGTTCTGCACGCACTCCTTCTTTTTTACAAACAGATCAAGGAAAGGAGTTTTTTAACGCTTCTTTCCAAAATTTGATGAAGCAGTATGGTATTAAACATTATTCAACATTTTCTACAAAAAAGGCCTCAATAGTGGAGCGATTGATCAGAACGTTAAAAAGTAAACTGTATAAATATTTTAGCTTAGAAGGCAAATATAAATGGGTGCCGAAAATTTTAGATTTAGCTGTTACATCGTATAACAATAGTGTGCATCGTACTACTAAATTTAAACCGATAGATGTAAATAAGGAAAATGAACACATTATAAAAGAAAACATCCTCAGTTCACAAGTTAAAAGAAAAAAAACAAAAGCAAAATACCAAATTGGTGACCAAGTACGCATTAGCAAGCACAAAAGTGACTTTTATAAAGGGTACACACCGAACTGGTCTACAGAAATATTTAATATAGTGAAAGTTAACAACACTAATCCCATAACCTATCATTTACAAGACAAAAATAAAGAAAATATTCTTGGTTCATTTTACGAATATGAATTACAAAAAACAAAATTTCCAGATGTGTACTTGATTGAAAAGGTTATTAAAAGAAAAGGTAACAAACTTTTTGTAAAATGGTTGGGATTAAATAAAAATGAGAATAGCTGGATTAGCATAAATGATTTGAAATAGGATGTATAAAAGAAAGATAACCGTTATATTGTCTCATTAAATTTCTATCAATGAAAGGAAGTGGTCTTCTAAATAACATAATAAGTAATTTGCCAGTCGAGTTACATTTACCAGGTTATCAATTCTGCGGCCCAGGAACAAAACTAAAGAAAAGATTATTGAGAGGCGATAGAGGAATAAATAAGTTAGATGAAGCTTGCATGCATCACGACATAGCTTACACTAACAAGAATTTAGATATTAGACATAAAGCAGATTTTGAACTAATGAAAATTGCGCGTCAAAGATTGAGATCGAAGGATGCAGGAAAGGGTGAGAAAATGGCTTCATGGTTAGTAAAGAATGCTATGAAGGCCAAATTAAAAGCTGGTGCTGGTATTAATGCATTTAAGAATGGCGTTAGTAAAATACGTACACATTTGAAAAAAATAAAATGCAAGGACAACAAAACGGCAATAAAGATTGCTTACCTAGCAGCAAAAAAGATCTTCAACAAGAAAAAAGGAGTACATTTACCGCGCTTAATTCCCATTCCAAAAAAGACTGGTGGAATATTACCATTGATACCTATATTTGCTGGATTATCAGCACTTGGCACTCTAGCTGGTGGTGCGGCTGGTATTGCTAAAGCAGTAAACGATTACAAATCAGCACAACAAAATCTTAAAGAATCTGAACGACACAATAAGATGATGGAATCTATTGCTATTGGAAAAGGGCTTTATGTAAAACCCTACAAGAAAGGGAGTGGATTATATCTAACCCATCCAAAAAACTGAAAAAGCGGCTACCCACACGAGCTCTAACCAATATCGACATATTAGAACATACTCAAAACTTGCCTTATTTTCGTGGTGTTTTTATGAGAGATAGTCTGCCAAGAAAGCCCAGAAAAATTGAATGCGCTGTTTTGAACCTAGATAGTTCTAAAAATTCTGGTACTCATTGGGTAGCTTACGCTAAAGTAAATAATTACTGCCAATATTTTGATAGTTTCGGTAACCTGAAACCTCCTCTAGAGCTAATTCACTACTTGAAGGACACTTTGATTAATTATAATTACTGTCAATTTCAAACATTCGGTACCACCAATTGTGGTCACTTATGTATTAAATTCTTAAAAAACTTTTGGAAAGAGTATAAAATAAAATGATACACAACACGTATTAGTATTCATTTCAACAATGGCTTTCACTCTGTCTATAACTGGATGCGAATCTACGTTGACGACATATTATTCACCAGCTCTGGATTTGAAGGGAGAATATGAGTGTGCATTGTTATATTTTTCGACATTTAATTCAATACCTAACATCGATTCAGAAAATAATATGTTCTTTTACGGAGAAAATGGAATTCTTCAACTACCGGAGGGTTCGTATGAACTCCAAGATATATTTGATTATTTAAAAAAAAACGTTAAAGATTGTGTATTAAGATTATCATCTAATAATAACACATTGAAAACTAAACTTTATAGTTCAAAAGACATACACTTTGAAAAGGACAATTCGTTTGGTGACCTATTTGGTTTTAATAAAGAAATATTAAAATCAGAAACCTTACATGAGTCGCACTTTCCAGTTAATATTATAGCTACAACTATTGTGCGAATAGAGTGTGATATTGTTAGTGGCTCCTTCGTTAATGGAGTACCCAGTCATATAATTTATGAATTTGTGCCTAATGTACCACCAGGCTATCGCATTATAGAAATACCTAAAAACTTAATTTATTTTCCTGTTAATCAAAACTCAGTTAGCCAAATAAATATAAGACTGCTCGACGCAAAAAACAATTTAGTTAATTTACGCGGTGAGGAAATACAGTTGTATTTACATCTCAGGAAAAAATGTTAGTTTACAATAAAACTACGACAACAATTCAAAATACTGTTAGTTTACAAAGCGCTTCGCGAAAAATAACACCTACGAAAAGGCTTAAAAAAATATCTAAAGAAAATAAACAATTTCTTAAATTAATTGGTTTATTAAAATGAATATTTTAAACGTGTTAGAGTCCCCAGTGTCTGATAACAGCATTGAAAGTTTCGAATTTCATTCCTACAAACCATATGTAACAAGTTTCAACAAGAACGATGAAATCCGGATCCCTATTAATCAGCAAGATTTGTATGTGTTGCCTTCCATGAGTACTTTATTCATAGAGGGTAAAGTAAACGTATACAAAAATGATGATAAAGCAACGGTTACAGACATACATTTTATCAATAATGCTATCTTATTTTTGTTCCAAGATATTCGTTACGAATTAAATGGAATAGAAATTGATAAAATTAAAAATGCAGGTATAACAACAACTATGAAATCATATTTGTCTATGAATGAAAATGAATCAAAATCAGCAAAAATATGGGGTTGGTCAATTAATGGTTCTAAGAATATCAATAGTGGAATATTTTCTGTATCTATACCTTTAAATAAAATATTAGGTTTTGCAGAGGATTATAAAAAAATCATAATAAACTGTAAACACGAGTTGGTTTTATTAAGAAGTAATACTAACTTAAATGCTTTACGACTGAGCACTGGAGAAGTAGTAGATGATATTATTATCACCAAAATAGTTTGGCGTGTACCTCACATTAAAGTTTCTGATCGCGAGAGAGTTAACCTACTGAAACATTTAGAGAGAGACCGTTCTATCACCTTAGCTTTTAGAAATTGGGATGTTTATGAGTATCCTTTGCTTCCTAAAACGCAAAAACATACTTGGTCAATCAAAACGTCTTCTCAAATAGAAAAACCACGCTTTATAATAATTGGATTACAAACGAATAGAAAACAAAATGTAAAGAGTTCTATGTCAGAGTTTGACCATTGTAATGTAACTGGTGTTAAAGTGTTCTTGAATCAAATATATTATCCATATGAAAATTTGAATGTAAGTTTTTCTGACAATAAAATATCTTTATTATACGAGTTATATACAAGATTCCAACAGTCGTATTACGGACGACGTGCTGAGCCGTTGTTAAGTCTGAAAGAATTTAAAGATATTGCCCCCCTTTTTGTCATTGACTGCTGTCGACAACAAGAAACTTTAAAAGGCTCAGTAGATGTCAGAGTTGAAATAGAAGCTGACCAAGATATACCTGATCAGACTGCAGCTTATTGTTTAATATTAAACGATTGTATTTTTGAGTACAAACCTTTAAGCAGCATAGTAAAAAAAATATCATGAACACAAATATCATCTTCGTTGATCTTCAAGGATTTAAAGATATTAATAATAACTTTATTGTGAAGGAGTGTGCAATAGCAACAAAGGCGTCTACTCAAAATTTTTTAGTGAAACCACCCTTTGCATACTCTACTTTGTCAGCTGAAGAAAGAAAACAAGTGAGGTGGTTAGAAAGGTATCGAGGACTATTTTGGAGTGAAGGTTTCGTAGACTATCGTGAATTTCTACGTTTAATACCAGTTTACTTAAAAAATAAAAATGTATTTGTTAAAGGTAGTGAAAAAATTGAGTGGATTAAAAACTTGTGTGTAGATTGTAATATTGTTGACATAGGAGAGGAAGGTTGTCCAAGTTTGATTAAATTGCATGAAAAATACTGTATTATTAAAAACTTAAGATGTGTTCATCATTTGAAACAGTGTGCACTTCAGAACGTTATATGTTTAAAAAAATGGTATATAGACAATAATGTGTACCTTTTCAAACATTTTTATAATAATAAAGATAAATGTGACTGATTTGATTTGTTTTATTTTATTTTTTGATGTTAAGGAAGGCATGAAATTAAACACCTATTAATTAAATTTTCATTCACTATTTATTTCACATTAACGATAATGTTGTCTACTTTCATAACAATAAATTAACATTTTTTGTGAATACTTATTACAAAAATACAAAATATTCCTTTAAAAGTTGTAAAATATATCATCACTACTTAACTTTTTTGATATTTTGTTAACTATGTTTTCGGTTTGGTCGAAAATGTCATCAACAGCGTCTTTAACAACATACTGCGCATTTAACACAACACTGTCACTATCTGCTGTCTGGGGTGATGACGATGCTTCTTCGATCAAGTCCTGGATGGTTATTTTGATAAGACGAATTCCCTTTCTTGGCTCCTTTCTAATTACGAAAGATTGAAGAGGTTTCGTTTTATTTGACTTTCTTTTAATTTTGAGACTACTGTTTGTACCAGGGTTTTCGCCTGTTCTTGAAGATTTCATGATAAATTACAATTAGTAAATTTCGCAATCATAGGTTATCTGAAACAAAATAAATAATATATTAATACTTAGATATTTGAGAGTTAGAAAACACATTAATATTAAACTTAAAACTCACTGGCACATATTTTAAATCAAGCAATCAAAATTGATGACACGTTGTAGACTAAGAGGCGCTAATTACTCACTAAATAAAAACTAGTAATGCTTACCTGAGTACGACTGGTGATGAGACTGCACTATATTGTCTAAACTTTCATTTCTTGCCGCCACTTCAGAACCCATTTGGTACATAAGTTGAAGTGCCTTGTATAGAACGTTATCACGATTGTTATGTACCACGTACTGGGCTCTAGAATTCAGTTTCACGCTTACTTCACTATCTGTCTCTTCCGTATGCAAAATTTCGAGTTTGATTATATATTTAGGAATATCGGGACTCATATTTATGATAAACGAGGCTTCTGCCGAAGATAGTTGTAGCTGCTGTCTCGACATGATCAAAATTGATAATCAGGGAGGATATACGTGTTTAGGTAACTCAGAACTGTTTGCTATGAAAGTAGACAACAGAATGAATTATTTCTTCAAAATAAAATAAAACTGCTGAGTCTAAAGATAAAGGCAGTTGTATGAACTGTTGAGCTTGCAAATTGCAACCTAAGCTAGTGAATAGGAAATAGTATAACTTATTCATTCTGTCATATAGGGTTTGCCTTATAGCTCATGTTACAAATATGAGTTAGTTGGACTGCCACGTGATCTACCTGCAGTATTTTTTAAGAACATGTCTCTACTTGTTTAAAGCAGGCGTAAGCAGTTCTCTTATCAAGGAATGACTTATGTTAAAAAATAATATCTATAACCCATCAAATCCAAGAAATACCACGTGAAATTGCAATTCCAGCTATAAATCTTGTATGAATATTATATTTTTTGTTATAAACTTGTATGAATGTCAAAAGATATTTCGAGAATTTGATGGTCTTCAGTTTAAGTTTTGCTTCCAGAAAAATAAAAACAAACATTAATTTTAATACTTTATTACAGTAAAAACATAAACATAAAATTCTGGGTATAGACCTCCCCTCAATCAACCGGAGGGGAATGGAGCATATACTCCACTGCAATTTGTGCAAGCGTTTTGCTAGTAGCCCTCAACGGCTTAACGTGCCTTCCGAAGCACTGCAACATATATTGGTTCTTAATACTAATTAAAAGCTAAATAAATTTAATCTGTTGATATATAAAACTCAAAATATTTTTTTATGACCCCACGACAGAGTTGAAATCTGATCTCGTAATATAACACGTTTATCGTCATTTGACGATAGTGCTACCTTATTAACAGATTGTGTAAAAATTTCGTGTCTAAGAGATTTAAATATAATATTCTTTTTTCGGATCACATCATTTTCCATCAAAACTTTGTTATAATCCTTAAAATGCATCTTTTTAATCACAGACTTTTTTGTTCCCTTAGCCTTTTTTAATTCTATTTCTTCGGTCTTGATAGAATACAGTTTAGATCTTAAGCCTACAAATTCAACAATAAGTTTGCCGCCTAACTCGTCTTTAAACAAGCCAGGTATCTTTTTATTACGACAAATAATCTCATATACATTGTTTTCATCATAATTACTCGTATCGAAATACGATTCAAAGCTCAGTTTTAGGTCTTTGTATATATCTTTGGTTTTTATATAATACAAGAAACTGTCAGTATCTGTATAACAAATATTAATATCAGGTCCGTAAACTGGTTTCATTACAGAATAGTGAAAATCGTACATATGGCTTTTAGAAATCTCTAAAACCGTAAAACCTATATAAATAGGTTTATCTAAAGTTATTGTTTCTGGTTTCATCTGAATTGCAATAAAATTATCTGTAAAAATAGTTGAACTATTATAGTTGGGCCTTGATATTAAATGCTCCGCTGTTAATTGCTTCTTGGTCTTATTTCTTGAATCCGACCACTGATTTACTAATTTTACATTTAACCTTTTCTCAGTGTCCTCTAAAGTTTTACCAAAAATGCTATTATTTAGTAATTTGAAGAAGTCCTGTTCAAATTGAGATTTTGCTTTTTTACGCAACTCTGTATTCAAATCGATATACTGTTTTAAGAACGGACTTTGTTGAAATTTGATAGCTCTATGAATTGTCTTTAATTTTAAACCATGTTTTAAGCATGTTTTTAGATGCAAATAGTGAATAACGTACCTAAATTTGTCGTATAAATTAGGAATTAATTTCGAAGTTTTTGATCCGGGGGGTTTAAATTTTTGAGGACAAAATGGAAGGTCGTTGTGTAAGTCATGCAGATGATCAGGATATTCTAAGTCTACTTCAAAGATATAACCGTAACTCGAATTATCTGGAATGTTAAGTATATCAAGAGAATCGATTTCGGTTTTGGAAATTAATTCAAAATTTGAGTGTGGCAAAAAACCACACATTGCGAATCCATATAGATTGTTACAATCTATGTATAATAAATAGCTCTCTGCAATTTTAGAATCATAATCTGACAGGTACCTATTATTAGCTTTCGCGTACCTAGTAGAACACAAACAAACTCCTCCGCGAATACCTTTTTGAATCATACGAATTATTTCTAAATCTTCTATAAGTTGTAATTTAACTTCAGTCTTCAGTAACATAGCATCAAAACTTAAACTTGGAGCAGTCATATAAAACGCTGGATCTAACCTATAGTTATTTTTGCACGTTGCGCGAAAGTTTTCGAAAATATCGGCTAATAACAGTACATCAGTTTTTAGATATATGTCGGTATATTCACCTAGATTTTTCAAATTAAATGTTTGCCAAACACTTAATGCGTGATTATAATCAGACTTAGAAACGACTTCGTCGCTTATACTGCTATAGAAACACTCTCTCGGTGGTAACTTATCTTCCGCGTAAGATTCCCAGTTAGTCATGTATTCATAAGGATAAACACCTTTACGTCTTAATAAATTAAATTGTCGATTTTCAGGATAAAAGTGTGCCAAGTGTGTAAAACCGTCTTTATTTATATTTTCTGCTAATTTCTCTAAACTGGTGCCCAAAAATTTGAAAGAATCCACAAAACGGACAGGTACGTACTCTTGCTGACCTTGGTGATTTATTGTAAAGAATTTAGTAAAAGAAATATAATTCTCTTTGGTTTTGGCTATCACTTTAATGTCACCAGCAATGTCTGCTAATTCACGTATAAACAGATGACTGTCATAGCCTGATAAATTATGAAAAAAAATGGGGATGAATTTCGGCAAACGAAAACGAATATTACAGTAAGAATGTGCAGCACCGCGATAGCGACCTGTTAAATGACAGTGGTCCCTAACTTTGTCTTCAAATAACAGTTTGTTACACAAGTAGCAATAATGGGACTTAGAAAAACTTTGCTTTTCTTCATCGGTCAAGGGCAGCATTTTAACAGGATTGTTAAGAATATCATAAATTTTTAATACATCTCTTCTAAGGTATTCGAGAAATTTGTCGACGCAATCCTTACCGCGATAGGATACATACCGATTTAAAGAGTTATCGTAAGAGCAAACAACATAGTAACCAAATGCGGAAGGCACATGCTTTTGTAGATTTCGTGTGCACTTGTCCTGTTCTATATTATTATTTGGCTGTAATAAAGACTCGAAATCTGCGTAAATGACAAATGGCATATCCTGCATTCTTTCAAAATGTTTGAACTGTATGATAGAGCCTTGGTCTGGTAAAATGGTTTTGACCCCACTACATACGTGTTTGTCAAGTTTATCTTGGTTGCTAAAGAAGATCATACACTCATCACAAAAAAATATGTATTTTACCGTGATGTTTTGTTATCTGCGTTCTGAGCAATCGACTTAAATGTCTTATCAAACAATAGTGGGACTGAGTTCCGTTTTCTAGTAATAGAAGATTAACATGATATTTTCTTTTTCGTTCAGTCTTGTAGAGCGGACCAACTACTTCGGTTTTGTTTTTTAGAGTAGTTTGGAGACCGTAAATATTGACACTGATCTTTGGATTATTCTTTTGAAATATTTTTATGTCGTTTAAACCGACCGGGAAAGACATATTGCTGGTGTTAAGCACAGTATCAAAGTGAGGATAAGATGATGTTCTGTTTGCATTATTTTTAACAGGAAATAGCGCTGCCATAATGCACCACAAGAAACAAAAGCTATCTCGATTTTGTATGTTAAGGCAAGCGCGTCTAAATTTAATGCTTTTAGGTAAATCAATAAATGCAGAACCTCTTAATGGATTATATTTGTTGATGTTAACTTCCAAATATAAATTCCCTACGAAAGACCACCCGCTGTCACGCTCTTGAAATTCATCAATTTTTGTAGAAATTATATGACTAATTTTAGAAAACAATTCATCGAAATCATAGTTTTTATGCAAAACTATGTTTTCTGTAGCGAAAGACTTTGTTTCGGTTGTATTATCTTTAGGCAAAGAGAATTCTGCAAAAAAGTCAAAGTTAGTTTTGATAGTATCAAAGGCTTCGCGACGCGCATCTAACAGGGCGCGCAGGCGTCGGCGCAGTGCGCGCAGATACGCAATCGGTGACCTGGCTCTATACTTTTCTTCATTCTCGCAATGAACCCGGTATGACGCGATACGACTGCGAAATGCGCTGGCTATCTTTTCTATACCTTCACATTCTATAATAGAGCTGTTATTTTTATGCAAAATACTTCGCAAATGAGCGGAAAAAGCTTTACTTTTTATAGATAAATCGCAAACTGAACAATAAACGGACCTGGTAACTTTAGACATCTTGAGGACAATAAGGAGCTATTACAATATAATTTAAAAGTTAAAACTAAACCAAAGAGATGTAACTAAAGAGATGTTTCTCCTTTAAAGTTCAAGATATTTGCTTGTCGAACATTCGAACGGCAGAGTCGCAGCTCAGTTAGTTTGTTAGATAGTTATGTAAATATTAGAAGAAGTGTGTGTGTATTGATATATTTTCCGTCGTGGGATATCTAACTTTTATTAAGTAAATTATAATGCGCTAATAGAATTCAAAACTATTTATATTATATTTCATAGAACCCTAAAACACATATCTAGCATTAAGTCACTAAAGCAAATTAAGACAATTTTAGAAAAATAAAACATGAAAGTTTAAAATTAAAGTAGTAAGTAAGATGGCATTTAAATGTACGGGTACGTGAATAACCGTGAGAAAGCGAATTTCATTTCTTATCTGCGAAAAAAACACCTTCTTCTGTAAATTGCTTCTTACAGCATCGGACAAATTCTCGTAACGGCACCAGCTCCGGCGCGTCGTTATCTGCTTGATACTTTAAGCTTAAAGTCGCTTTCTCCCACCGGTCCTTCGGCTGTACCTTACGTATGTCTTTGATATTGTAGAGCCTTAGCTCTACAAATAAGTCGCCGGTGAGATCGGCTGTACGGCGCACAACTCCGTCGGCTACTCGCTTGGTGAAGGCCGACTTGATCCTTTGTTCTCACTAGTTCGATTCATTAGTTCGATCGTCGAACTAGTGAGAATTATTTTTCTCATTAGTTCGATCGTCGAACTAGTGAGAATTAAATAAATCGAACAAAATATATTTAATCATGCATATTTCATTTCAAAGTTATGTTAATGAATGTTTTATGGTTCTACCTCATTTTGTACAACTGTAATTTTTAAAAGCTTTTTTTTAGTTTCTGATTAAGCTTGTTGAGATAAGCAAGACAGAAAAATATTTTTCATCTACGTATTTGATCAAAGACAAGTATAGTTGTACCAAGATATTTTTATTAATTTACAAATAATCATAATCATATCATTTATTGCGTTCCATATGGTAGGAGGTTGGTAATATAAGGTATGTAACACATATGGACCCGGATTGGGCACAATCCTATTGGAATCTAATTATGCATGATTGTAATTTTGACGTGACTTTATTTTCACCAATAAATCATTTATTATACCTACTATAAGTATATGAAAGCCTTTATTCTATGTACCTATTGTACAATGATCGAACCAATGAATCGAACTAGTGAGAACAAACATTCTCACTAGTTCGACGATCGAACTAATGAGAAAAATAATTCTCACTAGTTCGACGATCGAACTAATGAATCGAACTAGTGAGAACAAAGGGGCCGCGCAGCCGAAGCGGCAACACGTGCTTGATAATCTGTACTACTTTGAGGTCGACGCACACGAGATTAATATCTGAGGATGAGTAAGGCTATCTCAAGACAACTTAAGGAGGTTGTGCATAAATAATTAATGAGCAAAACACGGAGAAATCAAAGAGAAGTGACGAAGAATATCAAACGGAGAGTGAAAATGAAAGCGATATGGAAATTGATTTATAATAAAACAATCTATTAATATTTTAGTTTTCCTAATAATTGGTCCTCAAGCATAATAATAAAAATAAAATAAAATAGTTCTCTTTTTATTCAATCCTACATATATTACGTCACAAGTAAGTACAACTTATTGCAAGATTTATCCTGGCACACTTCTCTACGTGTGCAGCCGTGTTCTAGAATGTCAAAAGGATGACGCGCTACCCCGTCCCCGCCACCGTCTGTCGCCCCGCAGGAGGGTCGCGCACGAGATTGCCGGACTATAGATTTCTAAGTTTGTTTACATCTTTTAACCTTGTTAATATATTTATGGAGCCAACTAGAATTACAGAAACAACTGCCTCATGTTTAGATAACATTTTTTGCAATTGTGATTTCCAAGATAACAGTATCCTTAACTGTTTTAAGTCTGATCACAGTGGGCAGTTGGTTAGTTTTCCAGTACTTAAAAATGTGCAAAAAATTAAATTTAGTACTCGACCCATCACTGATAATCGGATAGAGAAATATCGAAATAGTCTTATTAGTAACTTACCTTGTCCAAACTTTGATACAGACAATCCTGACGATTTTTACAGGGATTTCTTCACTATTATCCATAAAGAATTTGAAAATAATTTTCCTCAAAAGGTAGTTACCAACAGTCAATCATTCAAGTTCAGTGACTGGGCTACCGTAGGCATTCGCAAAAGTAGAAATACTCTTTATTCTTTATATGAGGAAAAAACGTATACACACGCTGATAGTTTCAAAAGCTACGTCAAAAATTATTCTAAAATATTTCGAAGAGTGTGTTATACAGCCAAACAGATGCATATTAGTAGTAAAATAAAGACCGCGGATAATAAAATAAAGGCAGTTTGGCAAGTAATAAATAGTGAAACAAAGGCTTCTAAACCGCGTGAATTAGAATACAATATAGAATCGGGCACTGGGTTAGTAAAACAAGATAAAGATGTAGCTGAAGTTTTTGATAAATTCTTCACGAACATCCCTGTAAAAACTACAGAATCTCTCAGGTCCTCTCCTGTTCAAGCTGATATATTATTAAAAAGTAATGTTACTGCTTGCACTGAATTATTTGATTTTAAACGCGTTGATCCGAGTAGTATTGTTAAAGTATTCAAACAGCTGAAACTTAAAACCTCGAAAGATTTATGGGGATTGTCTGTCAAATTGATGAGCTCTGTTATTGATATCTTAGCACCATATCTAGCTTACATTTTTAATATGAGTGTTGAAAATGGCACTTTTCCAAATTTAATGAAAATCAGTAAAGTTATACTCTTTTTAAATCGGGCACAAAATCAGACCCCACGAATTATAGACCGGTTTCTATTCTACCAGTACTTAGTAAAATTTTCGAGAAAATTATTCTCGACCAACTGCTATGTCATTTTAATTTAAATAACTTACTCCACAGCCAGCAGTTTGGTTTTACTAAGGGTCGGTCTACAACAGACGCGAGTGTGACATTTGTTCGACACATTTTCGATGCTTGGGAGAAGTCGCAAAATGCCGTAGGAGTATTCTGTGACTTGTCTAAGGCGTTCGACTGCGTGGTTCACGAGACCTTGCTTTTGAAATTGAGGCACTATGGACTAAATAATGGAGCTCTCAGTTTGTTAAATTCATATCTAGGTGGTAGGATACAAAAGGTGCAAATCAATAGTACAACTTCTTCGGGCTCTCATGTTCAAATGGGAGTTCCTCAAGGATCCATTTTGGGTCCGTTTCTTTTTTTAGTGTACATAAATGATTTACCTTATGTAGTACAGAACCAAGCTGACATTGTGCTGTTCGCGGATGACACTTCTCTTATATTTAAAATCGACAGAAAGTTAGAGGAATTTGACGAAGCAAACAGCGCTGTGTCGCAGGTTCTAAGTTGGTTTACAGTAAATAACCTAGTTCTAAATGCTAAGAAAACGAAGTGTATTAAATTTGTTCTACCAAACGTAAAGAAAGTAAATAATAACATTAAAATTAACGACGAGAAACTAGATTTTGTTGAACACACAGTTTTCTTAGGAATTACTGTAGATTCAAAACTTCAATGGGGCCCACATATTGTATCACTAGCGGGCAAGCTAAGTTCAGCAGCATATGCCGTCAGAAGGATCCGACAACTCACAGATGTACCCACTGCTAGACTTGTCTACTTCAGCTACTTCCACAGCATAATGTCTTACGGTATTTTGCTGTGGGGTCGAGCCGCTGATGTAGAAACTATTTTCATCATTCAAAAAAGAGCAGTTCGCGCTATTTATAAGCTGCGTTGTCGGGACTCTTTGAGGGAGCTGTTTAAAGAAATAAATATACTGACGGTCGCAAGTCAATATATATATGAAAACATTATGTATGTACGTAAAAACTTATCTCTCCTTCCGAGAAACTGTGAAAGGCATACTTACAATACAAGAAATAAACATAAAATTGCTATTCAAAATTCTAGATTAAGTAAATTAAATTCATCTTTTTTGGGGTTATGTATACGTTTTTACAATAAAATACCAGATAATATTTTAAATTTGTCAGAAAATAAATTTAAAGCTCACGTGAAGCTTACTTTATGTAAAAAAGCTTATTATGATAAAAATGTCTGGTATTGAATGTGTTCCTCTAGTTATTAAATAACTTGTAATGTATATCCTCTTTGGTTTTTAAAAGATGTGTTGCTGTTGCAGTTTCTTGTCATTTCTTCTCCTCAGCCATAACACCTTGCGAAATGACGTAAATTCAAAAATGTTACATTGACCTTCAACAAGTTTATCCATGATAATTACGTTGAATAAATGATTCTGATTTCTGATTTCTGATTACTAAGAAAGATCGAACACTAGCGTTGTTATGGCCTAAAGCGATTGTTTTTATTTGAATTGATGTGTTGCGAATATGTTATGGAAATAATTGAGATTGTATCGTTAGGTTTATGCGCATTTTTTATTATTTTAAATATAAAATAGCCATGCGAATAAGTTAGATGTTATTGAAAGTTAAATGTAGGGATATAAAATATTATTCAAATATCCGCCTGTGCGCAGCAAGTGAAGGATACTTTTATAATGACGATAAAAACTGGTGTCGCTATTGCTGAGTGTTCTTAAATTTTGACAGTTCCCCATACTATTTGAGTGGTTTAGTTAGTAACATTGTAAAACATTTAGAGCTGTTGTTATCCCGAATAAACATAAATAAATAAATAAACAAACTTATTGTTTTGGTTATATTATCACACAATTGCGCAGTGTTTAACTGCAAAATCATAGTTGTTATATTATTCTGCAATATAAAATAAAACTTAGAATACCTTATTTTCAATCAAAACTGCCTTTTTCCAACTAGCTGCTTTTCTTTTCGTAACTCATCCTTCAGACGGGATACACTCCATGTTGCTCCACATTTTATAGCAATTTATCTCGTATTTTAACTGGAGAGTATGAAGAACTGTTAAAATTTAAGAACACTCAACCGTGCTGCCGACTACATTTGAACTTCTAGTTTTTATCCTCATTGTAGTGAAACGCACGCTGATGCGAAACTTGCGTGTGCGAATAGTTCAATATACATTCTATGGTGTGGATTGTGATGTGGAGTGGATTACTCACCTCAGCAACCCTGGTGACAAGGTTTTTATTCGTTTACTTGTTAAAATTATATTTAGCTCTAGAACGATACTTTGAAAATGTACTTTTTTTTTACTTTAACTGTGACACCAACATTGTGGCGCACTCATGACGGTGCGAGTTCGTTAGTACATTAAAAATGTAGTGTGGTACACCCCGTTATATGAGCGAGTAACCCGTGCCCCACTGGTGATACACATCGCCACATGAGCGAGTAACCCGTGCCCCACTGGTGATACACATCGCCACATGAGCGAGTAGTCCATGCCAGACTGGTGATACACATCGCCACATGAGCGAGTAGCCCGTGCCCCACTGGTGATACACATCGCCACATGAGCGAGTAGCCCGTGCCCCACTGGTGATACACCCCGCCACATGAGCGAATAACCGGTGCCCCACTGGTGATACACCCCGCCACATGAGCGAGTAACCCGTGCCCCACTGGTGATACACATCGCCACATGAGCGAGTAGCCCGTGCCCCACTGGTGATACACCCCGCCACATGAGCGAGTAACCCGTGCCCCACTGGTGATACACATCGCCACATGAGCGAGTAGCCCGTGCCCCACTGGTGATACACCCCGCCACATGAGCGAATAACCGGTGCCCCACTGGTGATACACCCCGCCACATGAGCGAGTAACCCGTGCCCCACTGGTGATACACATCGCCACATGAGCGAGTAGTCCGTGCCAGACTGGTGATACACATCGCCACATGAGCGAGTAGCCCGTGCCCCACTGGTGATACACATCACCGCATGAGCGAGTAGCTCGTGCGCCACCGGTGGGGCACCCCGTCCTGTTGTGTAGGACACTTGATATAGCAGACTTAAAGTGTTCAGCTGCTAATCTAAACAACGACGGGAATTGTTTTTTATTTAACGTGCTACGGTTCATCATATCAATGTCAGGAGTTCGGATCTAAAGTGGCTGCAATATGTCTTCTGACTACTGGTCCCTCTGCCCACCCCATTACAAATTACATGCGTGTGTATGTATGTATAATATAATAACATTGTAACCTGCGCGCCTGCGAAGATTACGTCTTACATCAGCGATTTCAGTTTTTATTTTGTGAAAATATATACATGTGGCGTATTATTTATTATTATTTGGAGTGCAAGTGTGTGTGTTTTGCATTTAAATGTGACAGTGTGGCGAAGTTGTGTCCAAATAAACTTTTATAATTATCATGTCTATGAGTCTTTGTTACCTGATATAAATAAATAAATTAAATACATAAATTATTCATTGTTAGTTGCAGTACAAATGTGTTTGTTGTATTTAAATGTTGTGAAGATTTTTCCCATACATGCGTACATTCAACATTCAATCAATCTCGTGAAAATTAACAAAACCTTTTAAATAAACTTTGTTATTATTACCTATTACTAGTTGCAGTACTAATGTGTGTGTGTGTGTGTATCCATTGCAGGTGGTACCACTTCGACGACCACGCGGTGACTGAGATCTCGTCGGGCGACGTGAAGTCCAGCGCCGCCTACATCCTGTTCTACTCGACGTGCCGGACGGCGTGATCGCCGCACCCGCCGCCGTATCATCCCTGCCTCACCCACATTGAGGCCCACTTGCCCCCACACTTGTTCCGACGGCGCGCCACCCGCAAGTCCCCCTCCCCCAAATGCTTCACGCGCATCCCTCTCATAAAATACATACTCAAGGCCTTGAAGGTCTTCATCTACCGCATCCGACGTTAGTTCTTGACAGTGCGGGTCTCGTACGCATGGATTTATGGACGTGCCCGTACACGTCATTTCCGTGGCGCAAGTTTTAGAACGCTAAAGTGACAGCCACGGTGTTGCCCTATTAGTTTTTCCAATCGGATTGTCCATGCAATCGGAGTGAATTTTAATACTTTTTTACTAGCCGAGTCGTATTTGTTTATGAGACTCTTATTTGCAAAATAGTGCGCCAACAAAATCACATGTCGAGGCACTTTTATAAATTCACCCGTACGTACATGATATCTATGTAGTGTAACGGACGCTTAAATTATTCGTCATAATTTCGTCTAGGCTAGAGATTACCGTAAGAAATCATACACACGGACCATTCTAGTATTGTATACATCACGATACATATAATATTAAACTTAAGATAATTTTATTAGAAACAACATGGTATTAAAATAAATGTAGACCCTGTTACAATAGAAATCAAGTAAATTATTCAGGAAAATATTACTTTGGATAGTACTCAATATTCAATATAATATATATATTTTTATGGCACAATAGAAATAATCTGGAGATAATAAAACTTCATTGTTATTCACATAATTCATTAAATTTACAAACTGCTTTGTTAATTACGAGATCGTAACTTATAAAGGAACATTCCTAATGTTGTAACTTAGATTCGAATTATTTATGTAAAATAAGAATATAATCTCGGAGTGAACTAAGGGCAGAACTGGCGCGGTATGTGTCGCGGTCTATGTCGCCGATTCTATTCGCATGTCGCAGATGGTTTGGTCGAAATTGGACGTTACAACAACGTGAGTGATTTTGTGCAACGAAATTGTGTTTCTTACTTTATACGCAATGTGGTGCAGAGACGACTGCCTAGAATAGAAAATACCTGATATGACGAAACATATATTTATACCTATGATGTCCAGTTGACCTACGAGAGGGGTTGTTGTGTATGTTTGGAGGACTGTAGCGCATTGCGCGACGGGAGGGTAGTACGTGGACGGTGGACGCTGAGAGTCCCGTAGGTCTCGGGTCGCGCGGACCGGCGGGCGGACGACAATATGCTTTACCTGACGGACCACACGACACAGATTAGAGATCCAACTTGTAAAGAATATTTGCGTCTTTGGGATAGAAATAATTTATAAAATATATTTATATATATACATGTTGAAAATATATTTGGTTTAGTTGGAATCTTCCCCTGTGTGGGGTTGCTCGCATAGAGCACGTGATGAAGGAATTGCTGTGTACATAACAGGGGTCGTGGGGTCGCGAGCGGGGCGGTGTACTGCAGCACGTCTGGACTGAGTACTGAGATGCGTTTGTTTACACTCGTAAATGATAATAAAAGCCACTTGTGCGTCTACCAGCGACGTACGACTAAGTCCTCCGGCGTCCCACTACATTGTGCAGTAGCATTATGTCCGCCTCGAGGGACGCCACGCCGCGTGGCCCGCCCGCTCGCGCCCCCACGTGCCCGGTGGCAGGTTTATTCGTTGTGATTAATTAATTTACAAAATATTAAAAAAGTTTAGTACCTATCAATAGAACTTAATTAAGGGTTTCAAATAGTTCTCTTTGAATTTGCTTTGTGCAGTTCCAATCTCTGTTGTACAACCCACTTACTGTCTGTGTAGTTGTGTCACTATGTAGTCGGTTTACTTTGTTAAGTTTTAAATTCTAACACCGCGTTAGTTTCGTGTCTACTCTGCGAGTCACACGTCGTTTGTACAAAACGTATCGCAACTGGAGGCGGGCGCTCCATACTCCCGTGCCACGCTGCATTCGATGTCATATGTTAGCTGTTTAGAGCTTTGAATGTACTTTATATACTTATTCACTTGTATCCTCGTAAATGTATGTTGTAGAGAATTTCTATGTTTAACCGTGTACGATTAACAGATTTGCAATAGTTATGAAGCGGTGTTAGAAGTTAATGTTGAAAGTGGCGGAAAAACAGATGTAATACTGCTTACTGGGGAGTATCACGCTGGCGGCCGTTGGTGGGTGAGCACGATAGCGATTCCTACGACCTTTAGACACTACTGGTTCATGGATCGATACAGTAATGCATACACTGATGCTACAGTGGTGTATTATATTATCGATATGTTGTGTCCCTAGTGGTTAGCGTTTGATAATGACAGCAGTGGATATTGTTAGCTAAAAACGGTGACAATTGGCTCACTTTTGAATCACCGAATACGCGCGCGTGGTAACATAAAACACTCAGTTATAACTAACATAATTAATTGCTGCAATTACTAGACTTGTTCGTTAGGGCGACCCTCAGTGGCGGTCAGCGTGATATAAGATAGTCGCTACATGTATAAGTTTCATAAGCCTCCACCTAAATCCTAGTTTTATTTTATTTATTCGCTTTTTTCTCTAGCCTAAAGTGTCCCATTGCTGGGCAAAGGCCTCCCCCTTGATAGTGCCATTTGATTGCAACGACATGGATGATACTTTGATACCAGAGGCAGCTACACCACTCAATTGATAAATACGCAGTTATTTATACTCCCACAAGCAAGAAAAATACCTTGACGCAAGGTTGGTTATGAAACTTGTAACGTGTAGTTATGACCTATAAGATCGTAAGCACATTGTATTTTATATTGTGTGTAAATCTAATCGTAAGATAAAAATTTATTAAATTCTTTGTTAATACGAGTCACTATTATTTTGTTTGTCTTTTTATTTATGCTTTATTACTTTTTTGCAATTACTTGACTATGCTTAACTGTGTCTTGCGTGACTGTGAAATATTTGACTGTGCTTTTTTTCTTTTCATCAATCTACTCTCGTTAAGATGCAGCTGATATCTCTGATTAAAACAGAATATTCATAATTAGCCAGTGGTGGGGAATGCTTCGTTCCACTCTAGCTAAACTACATTTGTATATAGCTTTTGTTAACTTGTGACGCGTCGTCACGCGTTCCTATTGACACTTCTTTCTAGTCTGATTTGGATCGGCTGTAACTATTTCATTTTTCAACGAATTTTGATGTAGTTTTCTAAATAAATTTACTTTTGACAAATCTCAATCGTCTACCAAAGTCCTCAAAGTTATAATTGTGTCGCCTGCTGCCGGGTCTGCACGCGAATCGCGCCGCGCGGCGCCAATTATATCGAAGGCTTCAACCAATAAACGCAGCGAATGCTATCTACGTAGATAGACGTTTTACGGCTATTGGTCGAAGTCCTCGATATAATTCGCGCCGCGCGGTTGCCGCGCAGACGACACGAGGTTCAGCGAGGCCTGAACTTTATATATGTCACGGACAACGGAATTTAGGTGCTTGTGGCATGGGAAATATCATTGATGTTGGGAATTATCCCATAACACCAATTTGACAGGAGGAAGAGCCCTTTAGTCATGGAGCAACACCGAGCTCCGGCGGACACGAGGGGAGTAGCCGTATGATTATTTCTTGATACAAAACTTCGTATTTATATCATTTATAAATGCAATGGTTATATGTACGAGAAACATGGCTGTATGTGTGGACTCCTTTCTCTCTCTCGATAACAAACCGGCTCATTACAAAAGAAGACTTAAACATAAACTAGGTTTAAAATATAATTCATGTCCGTGTGTGTGTTTTAATAAATAATAAATGTCACGACAGTTCCACGACCACGGCTCTACTGTCGCAGATTTCGCATAGAATTATTGTGGCTTGTTAATTAGTTTGATTAATCTGTAGACTACGTGGATAATTTAAATCTAGTTTATTTATTTATTTATTTATTTATTTTCATGGGATAATATTTATTAGTTTATCATTAGTCTTCATTTTGTAAGAAAGTGGTATGTATGGACGAACCGGTAGGCAGCACCGCTCAGTGACAAGGTGAGTCGTAGGATAGAAACAGTTTGCTAGAACACAAACTAATGTGCAAACACTTTCAAGAGGGGATATGCGTATGACTACTGCTTTCACCGTGCTACTCTAAGCCTTCAGTCAATAAGTATTATTGAATAATTATTGTAAACACTGTAGTTATTGTACTCTATTTAGTTTTTTTTTAATACATACATACATACATAAACTCACGCCCGTAATCCCTAATGGGGTGGGCAGAGCCACAAGTAATCAAAGACAACTTGCAGCCACTGTTGATACGATGTCGTAAGCTGGATATGATGAACCTTATGGTGATAAGGGATCAGCCTATCGCCCATAACATTAGTCCATCATGTTAGATGACACAATCCCTCTGTCGGTTTTTACGACATGCCCGGGAAGACAAGCAGCTGAACGTTTTCTATGTTTTTTATTTGCTCCCAGAACAGCATAGAAGCATTTTTTTTTAATAAATACTTAATTTAAAAAATACACCATCAATCCGGGTCCCGGAACTTCGATACCAAGTGTGGACGAGTCTTCTAAAGTCATGCGTACCTCTGCCTACCTCGATTACAGTTGTAAGGTAAAAAGTATAGTGTCAATAACACTAAATGATTATGACGAACCTAGCAATCTTTTGATGAGATGACGAATAAAATTTAGGTCCAAGAATTGATTTTGAAAGGATCGTGGGGATCAGGGGGGCTAAAACATGATTATGATTCATCAAAAGAGGCGTTATTAGCCCCCCAGTTTATGTATGTACTTTCAATAAAGTGTAAGGGCGATTTCGTACTGGACTCCACCCGAATCCATGAAAGTCTTAAGAGATAACGAATATCATAAGCTACCATACAAATAGTTCTATGACCGCTTCAGATCTACCATTCTAGGGCACGGATTGAATGTAGAGTCAATATCCGCGCCACCGAAGAAAATATAGCCCATTTGGGCGAGTTATTCATATCGGACCGGACTGATAGATGTGACCGGGTCTTTAGATTTCTACGGATTTTAAAATTATAATCTAGTCTGGTAACACTGCAAAAAGATACGATCACTTCATTCGTTTATTTTATTCATTCTTTCGATGACAGTTGACGCCAAATATTTGGTACTTGTTTGACGCAGTTGATTGTCAATTTTATTCAATTGTTGCCAAAATTATTTACGCAATATTTTGGTAATGATTATATTCTTTCTGTTGTTAGATTTCAGTACCCTCCAAATATTTTATTTACTTTAGGCTCGTTGAAGAATTACGTTAAAATGTCGATGGCTGTGCAGCCCTACCTTGGTATAGACCAACATTTCGACCCTGCCTGGATGGAGAGGATTGTTTTGGAACTTTGTAAGTATTTGTTGAAAACTTCATTATGATTTTGTAACGTAGTGGTCACTTTACAGAAGTGAAATACTGAAACCGGGTCGTTGCAAGAGCTGGGTATTTATTTACACAGAATTATTAATTTTTAAAGAATGGAAAGTCTCAAGGACTTCATGTATCCTTTTTAATTAAACATAATTAACCTGAATCTATCACTGTTAGTAATCTAAATTTCATTATTAGAAAGACAATTAAAAGGTACATACTACTCTGTGAACACTGGTGGTTTAAAACTTGTTTAATATAATCCCCATATTAATTTGTAGCTCATTTAAGGCTTAATTTCATTGGTCCATAACTCGGTCGATATATAGCATGCGGGAAACCTCTCACATGAGGGCTAAAAAAATCAACAAGTCGATACAGCAGTTGTTACGTGGCCTGCAGGTACTTCCCGCATTCTGTATTTCGCATTTGTTACGGAAATCTCTCGTATCACGATTGTGGGCTATATATAAAGATATGCGGGTGACCAGTGAATATAGTTCCCTGAATGCGGCCCTATCTACCAATGCAATTGAGCCATTACTTGTGAAGTGGAGAAACACCTTTAGATTTCTTTGTTCAGTATATAAAACTTACAAAATAGTCAGAATACACTGTATAATTATGAAAAAAGAAATTATCTGAAAATATCTTACTAATGTTCTCTTTTTCATCTCATTCTTAAAGCTGATGCATTTGAGATCCGCGTCTCATGGGACCGCGAGACGGCCTTGGTAGTAGGTGTGTGTGCGGTAGCTGGTGGCATTGTGGGGCATTATGCGGGAGGCCGTCTGGGAGCTGCTGTTGGAGCAGGAATCGCTAGTGCTACTGGCCTAGGTGTTGCTTGTAAGTTAAAAAATTCAATCTTATCTGGTATTAAAAATATTAATATATTTATCTGATTTTTTTACATTACTGGCCTAATACCCTATATTGAGGAAACATTTTCACACAAATGTAACAGTCAAAAGTTATTGTACTGTATTTCAAAAATATAAAATTAAATAAATACAAACAATGTATAGTAAACAATGTATAAATGTATACAGGCACTTACTAGTTGAAAACTGCCTGCCTGATTAAATAATAATAATACTCAATAAATAATCTGAGTTTCTGTTTCAGCCCTGGTGTCCCTGAGAGAAATTTGGGCGTCGGTGAAGCACAAGCTTCAGGAACTGTTGTACATTGTGTTCAACTGTTTACGACGGCTGGACCCAATAGACTATGTTCATGCCTTTGAGATTCTCATGGCGTGTGGGAGTACTCGACGAGAGCTGGTCTACGCTATCTTAGACTTCATCGCAACCAAGCTCGGCCGAGAGGTTGTGTCTAGTATCACAGCAGGTTAGACCACAACACATGTTAGAGCTCAAGCAAAGGGTTGTAAATAGTTGTTATCCCAGAAAGTGAAAATACTTTATGAAACCTTCAATTCCTCTTTTGTTTGTAGGTAATATTATGATGTTAACACCACATCTATGGAGAAATTATAATACAAGTGTGCCTTATTAGCTAGACATTCATAGAGCAATATGGGCCTATGATGGACTGGAGGGGAATAGCCACAGGGTTATTTCTCAATACATGCAAACTAGTTGCACAAATGTGCATACATTTTGACAAAGGGGAAAGCCTGCATATGACTTATCCTTTTCCCTTCTTGTTCCACGTAGAATTGACATTAGTCGTACATAAAACTTGTCCACATACAATAAAAAATCTATGCACAAATTCTTGCTTATATTTTGGAAGAGATTTTTTAATCAGATTTGGAAATTCGATACTTGGTTTTTATTTTTCGGACGATTATACAGTGTCACACTGTGTGAAATATAAAGATAATCTTTTTTATTAATTATAGATCAGCTTTCACTCATTGATGGTGGTAAACTTAGAACATATCTAATAAGTAGGGATATCTTATGATCTTGAAGAGGCTTCTGTTAGGTTTCACAAGACTTTCTTGTAACTATTTTATTTTATAATGTGATTAGAGGTTGTGTTACAGACTTGAAATCTGAAATCAAATTTGTTTATTAATTTTATATCAATTAGTGAGTAACATTGTTATATACTTTTATTTTTACTTTGCTTTTTGCTCAATTTGTATTAGTTCTAAAATAATTCATATTCATGACATGAGTGTTTATATAAATACTGATTTTTATTTTGTCTGTAACAAATAAAGGGTCGAACAAAATCAAACACATTTTTTTATTGTTTTCAATGTAGTACAGAGTTAGAGACATTTTCTCATATTGAATTCAGAAAAGTATAATGAAAGACAAGAAGATGTTTAAAACATTTTATTCAGTGCACCATCAAAAATACATGAACAAATGCAGACTATCACAATCTATCAGGTTAACATTCGAGTACGGCACTCGACAGGTGCCTCTATCACTGGTGGCCTCTGCTAGCAATTACATTAACAGTTTGTTCATTTCATAAATAAAACCTAACCAGCAATATAAAAATATCGTAAAGGCGTTTTAAACGCATTTTTATTGTAAAGAAGTTATTTTATCCGCAATATGGCGCTGGTTTTTATATTTCTGGCGTGGGTTTATTTGTCATGGCTACTCTAGTAGGAATGCTTCATAATTAGTGACCTAGTGAACGCGGTGCAACGTGGCGTACCGTCCCGTACGCTTTAAGTACATAAATAAACGCATTTTGACTTAAATATTACTCTCACTAGTACTAAAATATTCTAAGAATAAACTCCAATTAGTATACTAAAAGATCTTCACAAGGAACATTATTACTAAATGTAAATTACAATACTTCCGAAACCCGTCGAATTAGTAAAACTAAAATAAATAAATAAGTTATAGGTCGGTGTCACCAAAAATGTTGTCATGAATTGGACAGATTATTAAAACTTATCATAAAATTTATTCCATTCATTTTTGGTGGAAGTAAATGGAAATATTTCCTTTCTCAAATAGGTTTTCCAAACATTTTTATATAATTATTGTTTACAGGAACATTGTATGTCATACATACTACATGCAGTTCTTATTTATAGACAACAAAACACTGGGGTGCTTTTATCATTTCTCAATAAATCGCAAAGCTTTAGCTATCACAAGAGCTGCTACTAACGTTAGATTTGTACGTAAAACTGTGCTCTTATATAGATGAGGATATTTATTGTAGCAAAATTAAGCTTGTTTCCTATTTTGTATCTCAAACACAACCAAAACGGGTCTATGTCTCACTCGAAATAAATATTGACATGGAATTGTATTTAATAGGCATTTTTACTATTCCCGCAATCTAACACACCCTAACAAAGTATACGATCCAGCCCTGAAAACCCGTCAACGTAATATTGTATTCCATTGTTAAATCTCATTTTTAGTTTGTACCACCTAACGCCTAAGTGCGAAACGAGGCAGACAGATCGCGCGCTCCTCCTAACTCATTAGCGGCTTACGGCCAATTAGACTATAAAGTAAGACCCAAAGGGGGTGAGGTAAATCTAGCTCTGCGCCAGATACGAATTGCTGCGGGCGGAGAGATCGTTCTATACA